>NW_006921737.1:6519887-6522166 GCF_000298275.1 Orycteropus afer afer | reverse complement strand
TTCCCTCCCACTCTATCCAGGATCTCCAGATTTGATCCTTTCCTGAGTGGTTGGCATTGGTAGCCGGGCACCATCTAGTTCTGGTCTCAAGCTCTAGCATGTCCTAGGGCTGATTGCTTCTAAATGCCCCCACCCCCTTTTTGTGTACGTTCTCCTTCACTTCCAATGCTAGGAGACAATTAGCTACATCTCAGATGGCTGCTTTGGATTCTTCATTATTCTTTAATGTGCATAGCATTCCATTGTGTGTATGTACCATAGTTTGGTTATCCATTCATCTGTTGATGAGCACTTAGGTTATTTCTTTGCTATGGTAAATAGTGCTGTGATGAACATTGGTGGGCATGTAATTATTCATGTCCTGGCTCTCACTTCTTCAGGACATATACCTAGTAATGGAATTGCTGGATCAAATGGCATTTGTATTTCCAATTTTTAAAGGAAATGTCATAACTAGATACTTAATTCCTTTATGGATTTTCTGCTCCAATGTCTCAGAATCTGTATATTATTTTTCATTCTTTACAATGTCAGGCACAGTGCTTGGTACCTGATAGATACCCAACATTAAAAAAAAAAAAAAAAAGGATAATATTTAGTGCTTACCATGCACCAGGACTCATGGTTGGTTCTTGTTTCATTTAATCTGGGATATAGATATTACTTGGAGGAAGACTCATTAACAACCTGTGATATGCAGATGACACGACTTTGCTTACCCATCCAACCTTAAGCTTTTACTGATGGAGGTCAAAGACTACAGTCTTCATTGTATATCATAAGATTACACCTGAAAATAAGAAAATAAAAATTATCACAACTGTACCAGTAAACAATATCATGCTGAATGGTGAGAAATTGATGTTGTCAAGAATTTTATTCTACTTAAATCAACAGTTGATGTCCATGACAGCAACAGTCAAGAAATCAAATGATGTATTGCATTAGGCATATCTGCTGCAAAAGACTTCTTTAAAATCTTGAAAAGTAAAAATGTCACTTTGATGACTAGGGTGTGCCTGACCAAAGCCATAGTCTTTTCAATTATCCCATATGCTTGTGAAAGCTGGATAATGAAAAAGGAAGGCTGAAGAAGTGATGTTTACAACCTATGGTGGTAGTGAAGAATATTGAATATATCATGGACTCCCAGAAGAACAAACAAATATGTCTTGGAGAAAGTACAGCCAGAATACTCCTTAGAAATGAAAATGGCAAGACTTTGTCTCATTTACTTTGGAGTCATCATCCGGAGGGACAAAATGCTGAAGAAGGAAGGATATCATACATTTTAAAGTAGAGGGTCAGCGAAAAAGAGGAGACACTCAATGAAGTGAACTGACGTGTCTTAATTATCTAGTGCTAGTCTGGTAGCGTAGTGCCTAGGCACTTGACTGCTAACCAGAAGTCTGGAGGTTCAAACCCATCAGCCACTCCTCGGAAAGAAGATGGGGCAATCTATTTCCGTAGAGATACTGCCTGGGAGGGGTTGCTATGAGTTGAGTCCAACTGGACAGCACATAACAACAACAACGACAACAACTATAACAGAAGTACCACAAATGGAAGTTTATTTTCTCACAGTAGGAGGCTAGAAGTCCAAATTCTGGGTGCTAGTTCTAGGGGAAGATTTTCTGACTCCGTTGGCTCTGGAGGAAGGTCCTTGTCTCTTAGCTTCTGCTGCTGGGCTGTCTTCACATGGCTTGGCATATCTTTCCCCCCATCTCTGCTTCTTCTTGCTAGTTTATCTCTTTTATGTCTCAAAATAAATTGACTCCCACCATGATAACATTAGGAAATGGGAGGACACCAAATTAGGCACATAAGAGACAGACAACAGATGCTAATACCAACCAATGTGTCCACAATACCTTATTGCCATTAACACCAAACACCAGGCTACAGATAAACACATAAACACCTGAGATTATCAGACGGGGGTCAGTGAACAGAAGTATAGTCTAGACCAAGGATAGATTCAGCTGAGGCTAATCTTGCAAAGACACTAGTGATACAAAATACCTGCAGTCCTTACAAAAACAATAGAATACAGACACAGAGTAATCCCTCACAGACAACTAGACCCTATGGGAGACAGATCAACAGATCTACCATCTCAGGGCTATAGTACTGAGGCACACCAGACTCAATTGACACAATAAAATACATAAAAGCCTTGCTCCACGTCCTACATTGGTGAATAGTGACTGGGGTCTCAAAAGCTTTCAAGTGGCCATCTAAGATGCAGCTAATGGTCTCCTAGTGTCAGAAGTGAAGAA
>NW_006921737.1:6517885-6519120 GCF_000298275.1 Orycteropus afer afer | reverse complement strand
GCATAGTGCCTAAGGCACTTGACTGCTAACCAGAAGGCTGGAGGTTCAAACCCACCAGCCACTCCTTGGAAGGAAGGTTGGACAATCTACTTCCATAGTGTTACCACCTCAGAAACCCGCAAAGGGGTAGCTATGAATTGGGTACAACTTGATGGCACATAACAACAACAACGACAATCCATAACCACAGTAGCTACAACAATGGGCTCAAGCATACTGACAATTCTGAGGATAGGATGGTACCAGGCAACTTTTAATTTTGTTATATATAAGGTCACAGTGAGTTGAAGCTGACTCAGTGGCAACTAATAACAACTCTTGTTTTGCTGAGGAGGAAACAGAGATACACAGAGCTGAAACAATTTTTCCTTTTACTGACACTGTTGAATTTTACCTGAGCCCTAGCAAACAGTGGCAGTTAAAGAATCCCTCTACCATTTGTATTCCTAGAAACTGCTTCCTGCAAAGAAACATCTTTCCCTATAGGATTTAGATAAGACTCGTGGATTTCTCCCTTGTTTACTTATAACAAGGTCAGACACAGATCTTACAAATCCCTTCTTTGCTTCATAAATGATTAGAATAGTTTTGTCCCCACTGATCAGTTGGAACAAAACCCTTGTTAACTAAACCTTGGTCAAGGTTCTCTTCTTCTCCTAAGGTCCTAATCTTTGCTACACTTCCCCCATCCTCACCATCTGAGCCAGCATGCCCGTTGAACCAGTTGCCTCCAAGTCAGCTCAGACTCATGGTGACCTCATGTATGTCAGAGTAGAACTGTGCTCCATAAAGTTTTCTTTTTCTTTAATTTTTATTGTGATTTGGGTAAAGTTTTACAAGGCAAATTTGTTTTACATTCAACAGTTCATACACATATTATTTTGTGACACTGGTTACATTCCTCACAGTATAACAGCTCTCTTGTCACTTGCTCCCTGTGGTAACCCTTTTCCTCTGTCCTTCTTGCCTGTGCATTCCTGTCTCCTTGCCTTCCACTCTGCGGAAATGCTGCCCTTCTGATCTTCATATAGTTGATTATTCTAAGGAGTGTACCTACCTGGTGTAATTGTTCACCTTGTAGGTATGTCTATTATTTGGTTAGAAGCCACAGGAGTGAGTTAAAATTCAGGCCTGAAGGCTGACTAGGGGCAGGACTTCAGGGATTTCACCAGTCTGGAGCTGTGGGGGCATAGTGCCTAAGCATTTGACTGCTAACCAGAAGGCTGGTGGTTCAA
>NW_006921737.1:6510978-6517785 GCF_000298275.1 Orycteropus afer afer | reverse complement strand
GCTTCAAAGAGAGCTGTTGTTATCTGCGAAAGTGGCAGAAGCCATTTTTCCCCCCAGACTACTAGCATTTCAAGGAGCTGTGGGGGCATAGTGCCTAAGCATTTGACTGCTAACCAGAAGGCTGGTGGTTCAAACCCACCAGCCACTCCTCGGAAGGAAGATTGGACAATCTACTTTCATAGTGATACTGCCTTGGACACCCAAGGAGGGGTCACTATGAGTTGCAATTGAGTCAATGGCAGTGAATTTTTTAATCAGACCAGTAAGCCTGGTTTTCTTTTAGGATTTTGAGTTTTGTTCCACATTTTTCTCCACTGTATGCAGGATCTCCTGTTCTGATCCTTTTCCAAGCGTTTGACAATGGTAGCTGAGCACCACGTAGTTCTTCTGGTCTCAGGGTGATGTAGGCTGAAGTTCCCATGGTCCATCAGTCCTTTGGACTAATTGTTTCCATGTGTCCTTGATTTTCTTCCCTCTTCTTTGCTCTGGATGAGAAGAGAACAATTGTTTCGTCTTTAGATGGTTGCTTGTAAGCTTTTAAGATCCCAGGTGCTACTGACCAAAGTAGGATGTGGAACCATGTTTTTGCATAGTTTATTATGCCACTTGAGCTTGATGTTTCCTGTGACCATGGTCCTGAGCCCATGGGCTCAGAGACTCACTCTCTCAAGGTATTTGGCTGTGGCTAAGAGGTTATCATAACTTTGCCACCTATTAGCTCTATTATATATATGGCATTCTTATAGCACATACAAATATGTATGTAGAAATATCGTCTGCCAAACTTATATATTGTTATGGGTATATTTCCTTTTGCCTACTCATACGTAATCACTTTGTCTACCTATGTATCCACCCATATATTAATATTTGTTATTACTGATAGCACAGTATTGTGTATATAAAGGTGTTTTACCTTTGTTGTCTGTACCTCTTGTGCATCTCTCCATGTCTTCCTTTTCCTTAGTGTTATTGTGATTGTCACTTGCTTTTGGTACACAGCCTTTCCCTTCACCCGAATCAATACTTGTCTCTTACTTATATAGCAATTTTTCCTCTCCTTTCTTCCCATCCCTGGTAACTCACAAGGAAAGTTTCCTTCCATGTGTAAACCATTCTTTGACTTTATACAATAGTGGACTCATATAATATTTGTCCTTCTGGATCAACTTATTTCACTCAGCATAATGTCCTTCAAGTTTATCCTCATCATGAGGTGATTCACTAATTCTTCATTACTCTTTAATGTTGTGTAGTTGTCCATTGTGTGTATGTACCATAGTTTGATTATCCATTGTTAGTGGGCACTTAAGTTGTGTCCACCTCGTTGTTCTCTTTGTTATTGTAAATAGTGCTGTGATGAACATGGGTGTGCATACATCTAATCATGTCCAGGATCTCACCTCTTTAGGAAATATACCTGGTAGTGTGATTGTTGGATCAAATGGTATTTCTATTTTTAACTATTTTTTTCCCAGTGATACAACATAGCCATTTTATTATGCTCACAGATTCTGTGAATCAGAAGTTCTAACAGGGTAAGGAAGGAATTGAATTGTCTCTACTCTGTGATGAATGGGTCTTCAACCAGGATGAAGGCTGAAGTGAATCAATTGCTGAAGGCTGGAATCTGCTGGGTATATCTTCTCTCACTTGTTTGGCTGTTGATGTGGTCTGTCAGCAAGGAGCACTCTAAGTTCTCTAGTGCTGCTATAACAGAAACACCACAAGTGGATGTCTTTAACAAACAGAAATTTGTTCTATCACAGTTTAGGAGGATAGTAGACAGAATTCAGGACACCAACTCTAGGAGAGGGCTTTCTTTCTGTGTGTCTCCTGGTTCTAGGAAGATCTCAGTGTAGGGACCCTGAGTACAAAGGAAGTTCTTCTTTTTTGGTGGTACTGAAATCCCTTCTCTACTCACTTCTCTCTCTTTTTATCTCTTATGAGAACTCATGGGAACTCCCCTTATCAGGGATCAGGGCTGTGACCTGAGTAATGTGTTGCATCCCACTTCAATCCCTTTACAACTAAATGACTGATCATATCAGATCTCATCACAGGGTTGATTACATCTTTACATAATTGTCAAATCACTGAGAATCATGGTCTAACCAAGTTGACACATATATATCTATATATCTATATCTATATCTATATATAATTTTTACTGTGATTTGGGTGAAAGTTTACAGAGTAAATTTATTTTTCATACACATTTTGTTTCATGACATTGACTACAATTCCCCAGAATGTAACAGCTCTCTTCACATTTCTTCCCTGTAGTTACCTCTTCCCTGCGTACTTCTTTCCTATGCATTCCTGCCCCCATGAGCTATCTCCCTGCGCCAACACTGCCCTTCTATTCTCCCATGATTGATCACTCTAAGGAGTGTGTCTACCTGATGTGAATATTCACCCTATATGCCTGTCTATTGTTTGGCTGGGAAGCCACAGGAGTGAGTGAGTTCAGTTCCAGACCAGAAAGCTGACTAGGGGCCATAATTTCAGGGATCTCACCAGGCTCTCTCAGACCAGTATACTTCATTTCCCACTCCCACCCCCCCATAATTTTGAGTTTTGTTCTACCTTCTTCTCTGACTCTATTCAGGATTTCCTGCACTGATCCCTTTCTGGGTGGTTGACAGTGATAGCCGAGTACCATCTAGCTCTTCTGGTCTCATAGTCATTTATTTCCAGCTTTTTAAGGAAGAGCCATAACATTTTCCACAGTGCTCGTGCCACTTTACAGTCCCTCCAGAAGTGTATGAGAGTTCCAATCTCTCTACACCCTCACCAGCATTTGTTGTTTTCTGTCCTGTTGAATTTTTTTTTTTTTTTAATTATTGCTGGGGTGAAATGATAACTCATTACTGTTTTTATTTACATCTCTCTAATGGCTAATGATCACAAGCATTTCTTCAAATCAGTTGCCAGCAAGTCAGCTCAGACTCATGGTGACTCATGGTGCCTTGTGTATGTCAGAATAGAGCTATGCTCCATAGGGTTTCAATGGCTGAGTTTTTAGAAGTAGATTGCTAGGCTTTTCCTCTCAGGTGATTTTGGGTGGACTTGAACCTGCAATCTTTTGGGTAGCAGCCCAGTGTGTTAACTGTTGACATCATCCAGGGCTCCTGGAACCAGCATGCTGTCCCTCCTTAATGGTCTCTCCTGGAAATAGGCTGATTTCAGTGTAAAACACTCTGACCTACTATGGATCAAGTTACCTCCACCCATTCATCCTATTTATCCCACTTCCCCACATCTGGTTCTTTCTAGCCTTGTTTATCATATAGATAGATAGATAGATAGGTAGATAGATAGCTCTGGGTGTGTAGAGCTTAAGGCACTTGACTGTTAACCAGAAGGCTGGCAGTTTAAATCCACCAGCCACTCCTCACAAGAAAGGTTGGGCAATCTATTTCCATAGTGATACTGCCTCAGAAACCCAAGGAGGGGTAGCTATGAGTTGGCTACGACTCGAGGGCACATAACAACAACATATATGTGTGTGGGTGTGTATATGTGTGTGTATATCTCCTTTCTGTATATCTTTTGAGATGATTGCAGAAATCATAAAGCATTCTCCATATTGCAGTAGTCCTCCTCTCCCATTGCAATTGTCCCTTCCCCTCCCTTTAGCAATAATGCTTTTGAATAAAGTCTCTCTTTACCCAAATCCAGAGTTGTTTTTTATATGACAGTATCTAACTTTTTTTAAATCTTCAATAACCTCATATGCATGTGAAAGCTGGAAAATGAAAAAGGAAGACTGCAGAAGAATTGATGCATTTTAATTGTGGCATTGACGAAGAATATTGAATATACCATGGCGTGTCGGAAGAATGAGCAAATCTGTCTTGGAAGAAGTATAGCTGGAATGTTCTTTAGAAGTGAAAATGACTTTGTCTCTTATTTGGCCATGTTATCAGGAGGGACCAGTCTCTAGAGAAGGATACCATGCTTGGTAAGGCAGAGGGTCAGTGAAAAAAGGGGATGACCCTCAATGAGATAGATCGACACAGTGGCTGCAATGATGGGCTCAAGCATAGAAATGATTGTGAGGATGGCACAGTGTTTTGTTCTGTTGTACATAGGGTCTCTATGAGTCAAAACTAACTCAATGACACCAACAATAACAACATTTATTGACCTAAGCTAAAGGTTGGTAGTTCAAACCCATTCAGTGGCACCATGAAAGAAAGCCCTAGCAATCTGCTTACATAAGATTACAACCAACAAACTCTTTGAAACAGTTCTACTCTATAACACATGTGGTTGCAATGAGTCAGAATTGACATTGGGCACTTATTTTGAGCAAGTTCTACTTCATCGACCACATCTCATTTAATTATTAAAATAAAACTGTGTGCTAATTTCCTTACTGTCATTTTATTTTGGAGACCAAGAATGGAATTTAAAGTGACCATCTAGGATTTCAGAACTGCTTCTGTCTGGCTTTCCTACTGCACTGTACTGTGGTAGTTAAGGTGTGTGTCAAATTGGCTGGGCCATGGTTTCGAGCGGCTGGGCAGCTGGATGTAGTTATTCCCTATGATTAAATTGGTAATCAATTCCATGGTGGAATCTGCTGTGAGCAGCTAAGTAGCTGCCTTTGGGGTGTGGCCTGCTCCCAATGTATATGGAGAAACTTTGGGAAAGGCCTTGGGCTTTTGGCACATCTGGATCCTGCATTTGGCTGAGTCTTCATCTCAGTGGCCTGCCCTGTTGGCTGCTGATCTTGGGATTGTTCCTGGACTTAACTAGTGGCCTGCCATGTTTTCTGCTAACCTAGGGACTGTGCCATTTTACTTGTCAATCTAGGGTTCATCAGCTTCAACAGCAGCTGAGAGAGTAAGAAAAAGCCTCCAGCTCTATTGGGCCTGGAACAGGAGGCAGAGCCGAAGCCCAAGGTCGAGGGACCTTCACTCAGCCCCAAAGCTGGTACTTTGAACTCGAATTTCTAGCCTCCAAAACTGCAAGAAAGAGCTTTGGTGGCAAAGTGCCTAAGGCATTTGACTGCTAACTAGAAGGCTGGTAGTTCAAGCCCACCAGCCACTCCTTGGAAGGAAGATTGGAAAATCTACTTCTGTAGAGATACCAACTCGGAAACCCAAGGAGGGATTGCTATGGGTCAGAATCGACTTGATGACAGTGAGTTTGTTTGTTTGTTTGTTTTGAAACTGCAAGAGAATAAATCCCTGTTTGTTAAAGCCATCCATTTGTGGTATATCTGTTATAGTAACACTAGAGAACTAGTGTATCCATTGTGCCTGGTAATGACTCACAGTGTAGTAGTTCTCATGTGCTCAGAGGGAAACTGACTTGATAAAGAAGAGGATGGGACAAATAGGGTTAGAAGGAAGTGTCCAAAGACAAATTATCTTTGAATAACTCAGATCTGTAGATGGGGACTTTGGCATCTAGTTAGCATTTAGGTGCCTCTTTGATTTAATAAAAGGGCTCTGGTGATGCAGTGGTTAAAGCATTTGGCTGCTAACTAAAATGTCACCAGTTCAAACCCGCCAGACTCTCTGACGGAAAAAGATGAGGCAGTTTGCTTCTGTAAAGACTTGCAGCCGTGGAAACCCTATGGAACAATTCTACTCTGTCCCATAGGGTCCTATGAGTTGGAATCCAGTCAATGTCGGTAAGTTTTTGGGTTGATTTAACAGATCCTTGGGTTTATGTTCAACCGACCCCATGAAGATGCAAACCCACATGGCTAACATGATTTTCCCTGGGTTCAGCTACCAGTTAGTTACCTGTCCTTATTTCTCTGACCCCCGTGTGATATGAAGAACAATCTTAATCATTTAACAAGTGTATAAGGGAAGCAGGAAATTTCTACCACTTGCCCCAGTCCAGTCCACAATCTTCTGGAGGGTAAGCAGAGAGTTGGCCTGAGGCCAGCAGGTAGTCTGTAGCTCCCCCCACTGCTCTACTAATGCCTCACCCCTTACCTCATGCCATCCAGTCATGTTTCCCAAGTTTCACAGGCCTTTGTTGAACCCCTGGCCTCTGTGGTCCAGCTCAGCCAGAAACACAAGGTTCTAACAAGCTAAATAAGGGGCCAAAGGTCTAAGTCTCCAGGATTAATGGAAGCAAGGTAGTGTGGTAGATAGCCTGGGGTTTGGGACTGAAGAACCCTGAGTTTGAATCCTAGCTCTATTACATCATTTCCTGAAAGTGAATGTAGACAGGTATTTAACCTCTTTGGACTCTATTTTCTTCATCTCTAAAATACGAATAGCACCACTCAGCCCATGAAAGTGAGTAAATGAGACATATATGGCAAATCATGCAATATCATGCCAGGCACATAGAGGAGGCTCTATTAGTGTTGCTTTCTTCTCTGGCTTGGCTACACTGGGAAGTTAGGTGTTTTGACTTGATTCTCTTCCTCCCTTGTATAATTCCTTTCTCTATGTTTCAGGGTCCATGCTCTATAATCTCCCTGGTGATTGGGGCCTTCATATTTTTTGGGGTCTTCTAATCATATAGCAACTTGATGATATAAACTAATTCAAAATAAGTGTATGCAGATTTAATGAGTTACCTCTCTATATAGTAATTACATTTTAAAAGAACCTACCTGCTGAGGGCATTTCCAAAGAGGTTCAATGGCAGAAGGCAACTAAAATGGCCTTACCATATTGGGGGGTGATAATGTTGGGATTATCTAATGTCCTCAGCTTTCAACATATGTTCCACTTGCCTCTGTTGTTGTTGTTGTTATGTGCCGTCGAGTCAGCCCTGACTCATAGCGACCCCTCCTTGGGTTTCCGAGGCAGTATCACTACGGAA
>NW_006921737.1:6468862-6510838 GCF_000298275.1 Orycteropus afer afer | reverse complement strand
TGCTACACTCCCCATGGAAGAGTTCTATCCCAACATCTCACTGAAGCTTCATATTAAGTGGAAATCTTCACACTTGGACCAGAAGCTCACTTACTCTCATTGTTGGTGTCCCTCTTGTTGATAGTCATCCAAGTTCAAAACCTCAGCTATCTTTTAACCTTTGCCCTCACTGAGTCAAACAAAAAGCCTAATCACCTAATGATTTTTCTTTGGTGTAGTCCTTCACATCCACTTCTTTCCGTTTCTAATGTCATGATCTTAGATGGCTTTTATCAATCTCACACAGCTATCATTGGAATGAGTCCTGACCACTCACCATATCAGATTCACACACACTTCTGAGGACACAGGTCCTCAGAACCACACACACTTTAGAATTCTACCACCAGGACACTTTGGGCTCGTTATTTAACTTATTATGAGACTCAGTTTCTTGTCTTGCACAGTGGAGATAATAATAGCACATACAGAACATGATTGTTGGGAGATTCAAATGAGCTTCTGAAAAGACTGAGGAACTATTTCAGACCAAAATAGACTCAAGAGAGATGACAACTAAATGCAGTGCAAGATTATGAACTGGATCTTTTACTCTAAAAGGGTAGTATTGAGACAACTGATGAAACTTGAATGGATCTGATGACCAAATGGTAGATATCAATGTGAAATTCCTGATTCTGATAATTATATTGGGGTCATATGGAAAAAATATCATTTTGTGCAAGAAATTTAATGCAAAAGAATTTGGAGAAGATGGGACCTTAGATGAGAAACTTATTCTCAAATGTTTCAAGAAAAAAATGTCTTGCAACTTTTCTGTAAGTTAGGGAATTTTTTCCAAATAGTAAAAAAAAAAAAAAAATTATAAAGTTTAAAAAGAAGAAAAAATGAAGTCTGTATGTAAGGGATCTAGTTGGTACTCACAATACAGGATCACCTTGTTTTTAATTTTCCCTCATCTATCCTTGTTGTTGTTGTTGTTTGCCGTCGAGTCGGCCCCGACTCATAGCGACCCCTCCTTGGGTTTCCGAGGCAGTATCACTACGGAAGTAGGATTGCCCAACCTTCCTTCCGAGGAGTGGCTGGTGGGTTTGAACCTCCAGCCTTCTGGTTAGCAGTCAAGTGCCTTAGCCACTATGCTACCAGAGCTCCCTCATCTATCCTATTCTACCCTATCTATAAGGGCTAGAATTTTTGGTTTGTCTTTATCACTGCTGATGAAGTTCCAAAGCTTGGAACACTGGCATATAGTAGATGCTCAATGAATATTTATTTATAAATTTCAAATAAACATCATTACTTCATTGTATACCCTATAACATATTGCCTAATGCTTGGCAGATGAGTGCTTATAAATTGTGAGTTGAATAAATGGATGGATGAATGGAATAGATTGACAAATGTGAGCATTGCCAGAGATATGGATGGTCTCTGCTGCTGGAAGGCAAGATAGATAACTGATCAGTAACAACACTTGCTTGATAATACAAAGATATTAACTATAAAGTTCCTGCAGTAGGGTCAATAGAATTTGTGGCTGAGGTTAGCAGCTCTCGTGGCAACATTTATAGGCCTCTCATATACCTTCCCTGGAAAATTCATTTAAGAGTTGTTTGTACAGGATAAATTTCCTTTCTTTGAATGAGGTGAAGTTCTGGCCTTTGCAGTGCCCTGCCTGATGAGACATCCATCTGACAGGATCATGGCAGATGAAAGGATGAACATGCCAGCCTTATAGGTCAATCAGGTCCTCTAAGAACCAAGGTCAAGATAAAAGACTTTTAATAACAGAATCCAACAGGGAGCCCTGACAAGTTGTCAAAAAATTTTATCTGTGAAACATGGCAGACTGATTAAGGGACAGGATTTGTACTGTTGAACACCTAACTATATTAGGCATTGTGATAAACCCTTAACATACTTTCTTAGAAAAATCGTTTAAGTCAACAATGAACTGTGGTTTATTTGACCCATGAACCCAGGCTTTTTTGTCTCTACTTTCTGTCTCCACCTGACTCTTTCAGTGTCTCCTCTGTTGTTGTTGTTAGGTGCTGTTGAGTTGGCCCCGACTCATAGCGACCCTTCCTTGGGTTTCTGAGGTGGTATCTCTATGGAAATAGATTGCCCAACCTTCCTTCCAAGGAGTGGCTGGTGGGTTTGAACCACTAGCCTTCTGATTAGCCATCCAACTTATAGGGGACCCTATGTACAAGGGTCTTGCACCATCCTCACAATCCTTGCTATACTTGAGTCCATCATTACAGCCACTGTGTCAATCCATCTCATTGAAGGTTTTCCCTTTTCCTCTGACCCTCTACTTTACCAAGCATGATATCCTTCTCCAGGAACTGGTCCTTTCTGACAACATGACCTAAGTAAGTGAGACAAAGTCTGGTCATTCTCACTTCTAAGGAGCGTCCTGGCTACTCTTCTTCCTGAAGAAATTGGTTCCTTCTTTTGGCAGTCCATACTATTTTCAATATTTTTCACCAACACCACAATTCAAAGGCATAAATTCTTTGGTCTGCCTTATCCATTGTCCAGCTTTCACATGCATGTGAGGTAATTGAAAATACCATGGCTTGGGGTTAGGTGCACCTTAGTCTTCAAAGTGACATCTTTGCTCAATACTATAAAGAGGTCTTTTGGAACATATTTGCCTAGTGCAATATATCTAATTTCTTGCTTCCTTGAGTGTTGATGGTGGATCAAAGTAAAATGTAATGCTTGACAACTTCAATCTTTCCTCTATTTATCATGATGTTGCTTACTGGTCCAGTAGTTAGGATTTTCATTTTCTTTATGTTGAAGTATAATTCATACTGAACACTGTAGTCTTTGATCTTCATCAGTAAATGCTTCAAGTCATTTTCACTTTCAGCTAACAATGTTGTGTCATCTGCCTATTGCAGGTTGTAAATGAGTCTTCCTCCAATCCTGATGCTGTGTTCCTCCTTATTTGGTCTAGCTTCTTGGATTATTTGCTTAGCATACAGATTGAGTAAACCATGCAGTATTCCTTTGTTCTTTTCAGGCAATAGCCTGTTGGTCTATGTGCAGGCTCCTCATGAGCACAATTAAGTGTTCTGGAATTCCCATTCTTTGCAATGTTATCCATAATTTGTTATGATCCACACAGCTGAATACTTTCATACAGTCAATAAAACACAGATAAACATCTTTCTGGTATTTACTTTCAGCTAAAATCCATCTGACTTCAGTAAGGATATACTTCATCGCATGTCCTCTTCTGAATCCAGCTTGCATTTCTGGAAATTTCCTGTCAGTATACTACTGCAACCATTTTTGAATTATCTTCAGCAAAATTTACTTTCATGTGATATTAATGACATTGTTTGATAATTTTCACATTCTGTCAGGTCACCTTTCTTTGGAATGGGCATAAATATGGATCTCTTCCAGTTGGTTGGTGAGGTAGCTGTCTTTCACATTTCCTGGCATAGACAAGTAAGTGCCTCCAGAGCTGCATCTATTTGTTGAAACATCTCAACGAGTATTCTGTCAATTCTAGGAGCCTTGTTTTTTGCCAGTTCCTTCAGTGCAGCTTAGACTTCTTCAGTCATACCATTGGTTCTTGATCTTACCACCTCTGCTCACTCCAATCACTGTTTATCCCCATCACTCCCTTGAACAATTTTAATCAAAATCATCAATGACAAACTTGCCAAAACTGACTTTCCTTCCTCATGTAATTTCATTTCTCAGCAGCCTTGGATCCAGCTGACAACTGCCTCCTTAAAATCCTTTCTTCCCTCCTTTGTGGCAGTCACTTGGTTGTCTCCCTACCTCATTGGACATTCCTTCTCAATCTTCTTTGTTGGATTATCCCTTCATATCTGAATTCTAAATGGTGGAACATCCATTAGCCCTCTTCTTTAGTTCCATTCCAGGAGATCTTATCTAGTTCCATTTGTTGGTTAGTAACTCCCAATTTTATTTATTCTCCTCAGGCATCTCTAGACTTTTATATTCAATTATTCTTGAAGTCTAGGCTTTTGTATTCAATTACTTATTTAACATTCCTACTTAGATACTGAGTTGCTTTCTCAGATTCAATATGTCTAAAACAGAAGTATTGATCATCAGTGCTATATTTGATACCCTTCCAAGTCTTCCCTATCAGTAAATGGGTATCATAATTTGACCAAAAGTCATCTTTAATTCATCTTTTTTCCTCAGTCAGAGAATCTCACAGTCAGTTCATTAGTAACTCCTACTGGCTCTATCTCCCAAACTGACCAGTCTTCCATTCTCCTTGCTTCAAGTAACTACCAGCTGTCATCTGGACTATTGCCCTGGTCTCCTTATTGGGCTCCCTTCCTCACTCTTTCTTATCACTAAAGTCCATCTTTTACATGTAGACAGGTTACTACAATGTGTAACCACATTACCCTCTCTGTTTAAAACCTTGTCGTTGTTTTTCATTGAAACTAGAATAAAATGTAAACTTCATATTATGACCTACAAAACTTCACAGGATCTGAAGTTTCCTTGCCTCTTCTCCTCATCTCTGTTCTTTTTCCCTCCCTTTCTCTGCTCCAACCACAGTTATCTTCATGAACACACAAAAGTCTTGCTGTGTCAGGGCCTTGAGCTAATTCTTCTCTCAGCCTGGCATATTCTTTCCTGAAATTTTCAAAAGATGATCTTTTGTCATCATTCAGCTCTCATTCAAGTCTCATTTCCCCATAGAAACCTCACTGACCACCTGAGTTACACCTTGCCAAGGAGCTCTGGTGGCATAGTGTCTAAAGCATTTGACTACCAACCAGAATGCTGGCAGTTCAAACCCACCAGCTATTCCTCAGAAGGAAGATGGGGCAATCTACTTCCGTAGTGATACTGCCTCGGAAACCCAAGGAGGGGTCGCTATGAGTTGAAATCACCTTGACTGCATATAACAACAACAACAGTAATTTTCTATTATGTCATCCAACTCATGATGACCCCATACACAATGGAAGGAAATGACACCTGATAACCAACTTT
This sequence comes from Orycteropus afer afer, assembly GCF_000298275.1. NCBI lineage: Eukaryota > Metazoa > Chordata > Mammalia > Tubulidentata > Orycteropodidae > Orycteropus > Orycteropus afer. The sequence continues at coordinate 6,505,828 of NW_006921737.1, read as the reverse complement.
TGGAAGTAAATCAACAAGCCTTTCTTCCTAGTTTGGAAGCTCCACCTGAAATCTGTTCAGCATTATAGTGACATGCAAGCCTCTACTGACAGATGAGTGGTAGCTGCACAATGAGAAGCATTGACTGGTAATAGAACCTGGGTCTTCTGCATGGAAGGCAATAATTCTACTACTGAACCACCAGTGTCTCTCACCAAGCACTTACAGTATTCTGGTTATAGAAGTAGTTTGGGCATTTACTACTTAAACGCCTTCATTTTGCAGATGAGGAGACTGAAACCTTAGAGGAAGTGATGAGATCAATGTCTGTAATTAACAACAGAGCTGATACTAGAAGCAAGGTTTTCTGACTTGCAGTTTTCATATTTATGAGACTGTATTTTCTTTTTCCTTTGAGCAACTCCATTTGAGGAAAAGAATGTCTTTGGCTGCTTCCTTTGTTTGCTGGTCTTCCGGCCTTACTAGTTGGCTTTCCCTCAGCCCTGGCATTTTTTCAAGCCTGATCTCATTTTGTAGAATCCCACAATCTAGGTCAGAGATAGTAAACACTTGACTCAAGTGCTCTCACTCTTCCAGCAGTGTCCTTAGCAGACATCACTAATCCATCATGGTACTTTATCTAGAAGTTCTGCTGAAACCTCTTCAGCATAATAGCAATATGCAAGCCTCCACTGACAGATGGGCGGCAGCTGCACTTGAGGTGCATTGGCCAGAAATTGAACCCTTGGTCTCCTACGTGGAAGGTAAGAATTCTACCACTGAACCACAGATGACCCCATAACAAATACATAGCAATTAATTAATAAATTTTATTCATTCAACTATTATTTATTGACTACAACTACAATGTGCCAGGGATGGTACTGGCAATAAGGTAAACACAAAGGAAGCATAGTTTCTGTCTTCATGGAACTTATGAGGTGACTTATGCTTATTTCTCACAGGCTGAAATAGAACTATTGCTTTACTTAAGGCTTTTCTCCTAACAGCATGCGGCCCTGAGTACTACATGAGAACACAGTGAGAAAACACAATGGTTATCACACCCCTGCAGCATGTTCTCCAAGAAGGATGGAGACTTGCCAAGATGTACTGGCCTGCACTGGAGCTGGGCTGCAGTGACAACTCCCTGGTGCCCACCTTGGCCACTCCCTTGCCACCTTTGTGGTACATGGCTGGGAGAATTTCTGCCAACTCAAAAGCCCATCCAAACAAAGAACAGAACTTCTCAGGAATGATTATAATTTCTTGGTGGGGAGTTTAATTCTGTGACAACAGTGCAAGATTCTGTGGAATGAATATCATGTCAATGCTATTTAATAATATGGTAACCACTGACCATTTAATTATATGGTAATTTTCACTTAGGGGCTGGGTAATTGCGTAGTAAGTACCATCTAATTTCAGGGTAAAGGGTAAATACATGATTATTTTAAGCTCCTTAGGCACAGTATAGGTCACCCAGGAATTAGGTTTGGATTGACTAAGTATAAATTACCTAGAAATCTGTTCTTGGGTGGTTACTCTTGTCATCCTTCCCTGACAAAGCCCCTAACAGTTAGCACACAATTAAAGAGAGATTGCAAGATTTGGGGCCTCAGGAATTTAAAGGGATAGGGCTTAGTTTTGTCATCAATCATTGCCTGTGGTGCAAGAGATATTGCTTGAATAGGAAAGAGATGATAGAGAAGAGCTTAAACTTACACCTTTTTTCATTTGGCAGCAGAGTTTTCTTTCATTTCTTGTAAGCAATTAAACATCTGATGCTGAAACTTGGTGTCTATGACATCACGATATGTGACTCTGATGTCTGTGCCCATTTCTTCTTGTCATGAGTCCTAGGCTAGAAAGAGGGGTGAATGATGGCTCCCAAAAGATAAGTTCATGTTCTATCCATGAAACATATGAATGTGACTTTATTTGGAAAAAATGTCTTTGCAGATGTAATTGAGTTTAGGATCTTGAAATGACATTATCCAGGTGAGCCTAAGTTGAGTGACAAGTGTCCTTGAATTCAATGGTTGGAGACAGAAGAGGGGACACAATCAAGAGAGGAGAAGACCATGTGAAGAGGGAGACAGAATTAGACCATAAGACTTGGGTGCCTAGCTACTACTACTGAACATTTTGATCAATGAATCTATAGAAGAATCCTGATCAAAAGAGGGGGAAATGAAGAACAGAACTTCAAATTCTCACGGACTCCAGATTTTCTGGAGCTATAGAGGCTAGATAAACCCTAAAACTATTGCCCTGACATAATCTTTAAGCTTAAACCAAAACTATCCCCTGAAGTCTTCTTAAAACCAAATAGTAGTTTGGCAAAATTAATAAAAAAAAAAAGGTCTGCCTTGAATATTATGCTCTTTTAAGAACAATCTATATGGGATTAAGTTGACAACAGGAACTTGAAAGGCTAGATAGGAATCTTCAGGGGCAGTGAGTTTATGTCAATTGAGGGAGGAACAAACTGGAAAAAGAGGGTGAGAATGATTGTACAACTCCAAGAATGTAATCAATGTCACTAAATTGTACATGTAGAAACTGTTGAATTGGCAAATGTTTTACTGTGTATATTCTCAACAAGCAAAAAAACAAAAAAGATGGAGGCAGAGAATGGAGTGAGGCAGCCACAAGCCAAGGAACTCCTGGAACCACCTGGAGCTGGAAGAAGCAAGGAAAGGCATTTCTTCTAGAGTTTTTGGAGGGAGCACAACTCTGCTGACACCTTGATGTTGGACTTCTGGCTTTTAGAAATGTGAGAGAATACATTTATTCTGTTTGAAGTCACCAATTTGTGGTAATAAGTTATGGAGGCCATGGGAATCTTGTATAGTCTCTAAAGGGTAGCTGGATTTTCTGGCCTTGCCAGCATCCCATACCAGCTTGGCTAGAGCTGGAGGTCATCTAGAGAAGAAAGTAAAGAAGTCTGAAAACTTGAGTTTCATGTAGCTAAAAAAGCAATCCTCAGAAGACCACAGAGTAGAGATGCCACCATCCCTGTCAGAGATTTTTGGCAGGAATCTGGGCCTGTAAGTAGGTTCTGTCTACTGTTTGAGGCCCGTCTCTCTGATGTTTGCTCCAATGTCACATGGGAAAAGAACTACAAAAAAAAAAAAAAAAGATTTATTGTTTTTCACTATGAAAGAAATTTATGGTCATTAATTAAAAATACAAAGCAGGTTTAGAAAAAGCCCCAGTTCCCAAGGTCCAGATATAATTACACTGGCCTATTTCCTTCTGGGGCAGCTCTGGTAACATAGTGGCTAAGGCACTTGACTGCGAACCAGAAGGCTGGTGGTTCAAATCCACCAGCCACTCCTCAGAAGGAAGATGGGGCAATCTACTTCCTTAGTGATACTGCCTTGGAAACCCAAGGAGGGGTCGCTGTGAGTCGGGTCCAACTCGATGGCACATAACAACAACAACAAATTTCCTTCTGGAGGTCCCTGGGTGGCACAAATGGGTTTGCGTTTGACTACTAACATGAAAGGTTGACGGTTCAAATCCACCCAGGGATCCCTGAAATAAAAGCCTGGCAATCTGCCTCCATAAAGATTATAGACAAGAAAACTCTATGGAGCAGTTCTGCTCTGTAGAGTCTAGTGGAGGGTTCACCATGAGTTGGAATAGATTAAAAAATGATAGGTTATTATTATTATTTTTTAAAAAATTGATTTATTTCCTTCTGATCTTCTGTTTCAACTCTAGCTAATACTGCAGCACTATGTAAAGAATGAGAATGCAGGCTTTAGGGTCAACAGGTCAGGGTTTGAAACCTCATTTTACCATTAAGTTGCTGGGTGACCTTGGTTGAGCTGTTTAACTTCTCTGAGTCTCAGTTTCCCCATATTTTAGGTTGAAATGATGAAACCTACCCTACATGATGGTGGTTTAATGAGATAATGTATATACAATAAAAAGCTGGAGTTTGTGCTCAATGAATATAGCTATTATTTCTAAATCGAATGTACAGAGAGATGTAAAAGAAGCCTTTCTGATGTTATCATGAACTCTCCATGGACATTTCTAAGTGGCTGCATCCTAATCCATCAAGTACCATATTGTTTGCAAATAAGATGACCATGTAAATAATGCCTCCCCATAACATGCATAGAACACCTAGGAAAATAACATGCAGTTGGCAAAAAAAGTGTAATGTGCATGTTATTTACATAAGAATACGGTAAGTACAACAGAGTCAAAATTAGTATTGGGAGCTGCACTGCTCTCCAGAGTTCCTTAATCAATTTACTGCTAGTTTCACATTCTTCTACCATCCCACCTTGATACTTCATTGGCCACCTCTCCCCTTTCCATTGGTGACCCCCTTCCACCCATCCCCTGCCATGTTCACAGATTTGGGGGACATAGAAATCAGTTGTGCTGAACATACACCTTGAGTACCTTGAGTACACAGATTTAGACAAACAAGTAATTGGAGACAGGGAATAAGGCCCCAAAATAACTTTTCCAAGATTGTACCTAGCTTTATGATCCCACAAGAAGGAGTTATCTAGCCATTAGGAGGCTTAACCAATAAAGGATTTAAGAGGTTCTCACTAAATAATAACATGAGCTTGAGTCCAGGCAGCCTCCCGAGTCTTCATTGCATTTAAATGCTGTGTGTGAAGTCAGGTTTAGTTTTATTGATTTTGAGTCATATTCTCTCATAGTCCTCCACATTCTTGTAACAACGTTGTCTGCTCAGTTGCACATGACATTCTGCATACTTGTCTCTGCGTCTCTTCTTCCAATTGGACTGTGTGGAAGATGCAGCCACCAACAGCCAGCAGTAGCTAGGATTTCTGTTATATGGCACTATGGCAGTCAGTTTTGATCTGTGGTCGAATTGGCTTGTTTTACTGCCAGCCAGGCAGGGTGATGCCCTGGAATATAGTCACAGAGAAAGGCTATTTCCTAAAAGAATAATATAAAAATAAAAAGCTTCCTTTATAGGATATTTCTACCATATAGGCATTCTGCTAAGCAGTTTCACATACATTTTCTTATTTAAGCATCACAGCAAATTTCATAGACGAGCCAAGTGAAGTCTAGAGAGATTCCCAGACTCAGCCAAGACCACATTGGCTACAATTGGAGGAGTTGGAATTTAGCTAAGCCCATAGCTTCTACATTATTCTGGCCCAGTGGGGACTTGGAAGGATGACTCACTTTCAGCTCTGGGACACATTTCTTTTTGGGGTGATATGTTAAGTGGTTTTATCCATTTGTATGCTTGCAAAAAACAAAAACCAATTGCTGTTAAATTGATTCCAACTCATGGTGACCAGTGTGTTGCAGTAGAAGTGCTCTATGGCTGTGCCCTTTCAGAAATATTTCACTAGGACTTTCTTTCAGGGTGTCTCTAAGTAGGTTTGAACTGCCAACCTTTCAGTTAGTAGTTGAGTGCTTAACTGTTTGCACAAGCCAAGAATTCCATCGGTACACCTAGGAAATCAATAATTAATTGGGAGTCTCCCCTTGACTTCCCTTTTGTTTAAGAGTTATCAAAATGTGGACTGAGAGAATAATGTGTAGGTCTCAGGAGGCTTGCCTGAAGGATGCACTCTATCAACATCTAGATAAGTGATTCTGAGCATCAGAAAGGTCCAATAAATCAGATTCCTCAGGGGTGGGGTCCTGGCATGTGTATCTTTTACAAGGTGATCCCCAGCTGATGCCAATTCATCTAATCTGTGGGCCAGCAGCCACTCCTCAGAAGGAAGTTTGGGCAATCTACTTCTGTAGTGATACTGCCTTGGAAACCCAAGGAGGAGTCGCTATGAGTCAGAATTGACCTGATGACAGTGAGTTTGGTTTTGGGTTTACATGAATTATTATAGATTTTATTTCTGGATGAAACCTCATCAGAAAGCTGTAAACCAGTGACATACTTTTAATCCTGAAAAATCACAGCTTTATCCTGCACGTTCTTTGTCAGAAATTGAAGGCTGTAATAAAACACAGAATTGAGCAGAGTATTTATGGGATGATGAATATTGCTAAGAGTGTTGTTAGGTGTTGTTGAGTTGGTTCTAACTCATAGCAACTCCATGTACAACAAAATGAAACACTGCCTGGTCCTGCACCATTCTCACAATTACTACTATTCTTGAGTCCATCATTGCAGCCGCTGTGTCAATCCATCTTGTTGATGGCCTTCCTCTTTTTTGCTGACTCTCTACTCTACCCAGCATGACATCCTTCTCCAGGGATTGGTCTCTTTTGACAATATGACCAAACTATGAGAGACAAACTCTGGACATTCTTGCTTCTAAGGAGCATTCTGGCTGTACTTCCTCTAAGACAGATTTGTTTGTTCTTCTGGCAGTCCATGGTACAGTCAATATTCTTAACCAACACCATAATTCAAATGCATCAATCTTTCTGTAGTATTTTTTATTCATTTTCCAGCTTGCACATGCATATGAGGTGATTGAAAATACTATGGCTTGGGTTAGGTGCACCTTAGTCTTCAAATGTACATCTTTGCTCTTAAACACTTTAAAGAGGTCCCTTGCAGTAGATTTTCTCAATGGAATACATCGTTTGATTTCTTGACTGCTGCTTCTATGGGTGTTGATTGTGGATCTAAGTAAAATGAAATCTTTGACAACTTCAATCTTTTCTCCATTTATCCTGATGTTGCTTATTGGTTCAGTTGTAAGGCTTTTTGTTTGTTTATTTGTTTTTTTGTTCTCTCCCCTCCCCTCCCACCTCTGGTAACCAACAAAGAAAATTTCCTTCCATATATAAACCTTTCCTTGGCTTTTTACAATGACAGATTAATATAATATTTGTCCTATTGTGATTGACTTATTTCACTCAACATAATGTCCTCCAAGTTCATCCATGTTATGAAGTGTTTTGCAGATTCTATGTTATTCTTGAGGATTGCATAGTATTCCATTTTGTGTATGTACCATAGTTTGATTATCCATTCCTCAGTTGATAGACACTTATGTTGTTTCCATCTTTTAGCTATTGTAAATAATGCTGCAATGAACATGGGTGCACATATATCTGTTCTTGTCCAGGCTTTCACTTCTCTAGGATATATACCTAGTATTGGAATGGTTGGGTCAGATGGTGTTTCTAATTCCAACTTTTTAAAGAATTGCCATACTGCTTTCCACAGTGGTTGTTTCATTTTATAGTCCCACCAATAGTTTATGAGAGTCCCAGTCCCTCTGGATCCTTGCCAGCATTTGTTATTTTCTGTCTTATTGAACTTTGCTACTAGTACTGGGGCAAGATGGTATCTCGTTGTTTTGATTTGTGGATTTTTGTTTTAAGTTGAGGTGCAATCCATACTGAAGGCTGCAGTCTTTGATCTTCCTTAGAAGTGCTTCAAGTCTTCTTCACTTTCAGCAAGCAAGATTGTGTCATCTGCATATCGTAGGTAGTTAATGATTCTTCCTGCAATCCTGATGCCATGTTTTTCTTCATATAATCCAGTTTCTCGGATTATTTGCTCAGCATACAGATTGAATAAGTATGGTGAAAGATACAACCTTGATGCACACCTTTCCTGATTTTTAACCTTGCAGTATCCCCTTGTTCTGTTTGAATCACTGCCTCTTGGTCTATGTACAGGTTACTCAAGAGCACAAGTAAGTGTTCTGGAATTCCTATTCTTCACAATATATTCCTCATTCATTTATTCCTTAGGTATGTCAGAATTTCTGCTATGCTCTAAGTACTGTTCTAGGCACTGAGGATTGAAATGTGCACAAGACAGACAGTCTCTGCCTTCAGGCAGCATGTTGTTGTTACGTGCAGTTGAGTCAGTTCTGACTCATAGTGGCCCCATGTACATCAAAATGAACTCTGTCTGGTCCTGAACCATCCTCACAATCATTGCTATGTTTGAGTCCATTGTTGCAGCCACTGTGTCAATCTATTTCATTAAGGGTCTTCCTCTGTTTTGCTGACCCTCTACTTTACCAAGCATGATATCCTTCTCCAGGGATAAGTCCCTCCTGAGAACATGTCCAAAGTATGTGAGACAAATTCTTGCCATCCTTGCTTCTAAGGAGCATTCTGGCTGTATTTCTTCCAAGAGAGATTTGTTCCTTTTTATGGCAGTTTAGGGCATATTCAATATTCCTCACCAACATCGTAATTCAAATAGATTAATTTTTGTTCAGTCTTCCTTATTCATTGTGCAGTTTTTTTATGCATAGCAGGTGATTCAAAATACCGTGGCTTGGGTAAGGTGCACCTTAGTCCTCAAAGTGACATCTATGCTTTTTAACACTTTAAAGAAGTCTTTGTAGCAGATTTGCCCAATACAATACATCATTTGATTTCTTGACTTCTGCTTGCATGTGTGTTGACTGTGGATCCAAGTAAAATGAAATTCTTAACAATATGAATCTTTTCTCCATTTATCGTGATGTTGCTTATTGGTCCAGGTGAGAGGATTTTTAGTTTCTTTATTTTGAAGCGTAATCCATATAGAACACTGTAGTCTTTGATCTTCATCGGTAAATACTTCAAGTCCTCTTCACTTCCAGCAAGCAAGGTGTGTCATCTGCATATTACAGATTGTTAGTGTGTCTTCCTCAAATCCTGATGTCACATTCTTCTTCATGTAGTCTAGCTTCTCTGATTATTTGGTCAGCATCAAGATTGAGTAAGTATGGTAAAAGGATACACTCTGATGCACATCTCTTCTGATTTTTAAACCACACAGTGTCCCCTTGTTATTCATTCCAACAATTTACAGTCCAATAGAGAAGGATGGGAGTTCCTTGGTGTTGGAAACAGTTAACACATTTGACTGCTAACCAACAGGTTGGAAGTTTGAGTCCACCTACAGGCACCTTGGAAGAAAGGCTTAATGATCTACTTCTGAAAAATCAGCCATTGAAAAACCTATGGAGCATAGTCCTACCCTGGCACACATGAGATCACCATGTGTCAAAGTCAACTCAAAAGCAGCTGGTGGAGAGGAAGAAAAAAAAAAAAATATCCACCCAGTAGCCTGCAGCAGACATGGAGGATAGAGGGATAAGTGATAAGAGTGTCACAGAAGATAAAAGAAGAGAGCTGTTTAAGAACATCAAATTCTGGTAACAAGTAAAGGAAGAGTCAGGCTGTAGGGAAAATAGGAAAGGGATGATTTGGGACATTACTAGGAACTTTGGTGACCTCAGCAGTAATTGTTTTCATAGGAAGATGAGAGTAGAAGGCAGCCTGATGCATTCAGAGGATTGAAGACTTACCATTTTGCAAAGCGGATAATTTCCTCTTCTGCCCACTCCAGGAACCAGGGTGGTGACCACAAAGGGAAGGTCCCTCAATTTAAGTACCTCCTCTTAGCATTACTCAAAATAGTGCTTTTAATAGTATATTATTAGATTCCAGTAATTTGTCCATAATTTGCTATGACCCACAGAGTCAACTACCTTTGCATAGTCACTAAAACACAGGCAAATATCTTTCTTGTATTCTCTGCTTTCAGCCAAGATGGATCTGACATCAGTCATGATATCTCTCATTCCATGTCCTCTTCTGAATCTGGCTTGAATTTTTGGCAGTTCTCTGTTGATTTATTGTTACAACCAGTTTTGAATTGTCTTCAGCAAAATTTTACTTGTGTGTGATATTAATGATACTGTTCAATACTTTCTGTATTCTGTTGGATCACTGTTGTTTGAAATAGGCTCAAGTACGTATTTCTTCCATTCAGTTGGCCAGGTAGCTGTCTTCCAAATTTCTTGACATAGATGAGTGAGTCTTTCCAGCACTGTGTCCGTTTGTTGAAACGTCTCAATTGGTATTCTGACAATTCCTGGAGCCTTTTTTTTTCACCAGTGTCTTCATTGGTGAAAGAAGAAGTTGGACTTCTTCCCTCAATATCATCAGTTCTTGATCATATACTATTACCTCCTGGAATGGCTGAATGTTCACCAATTCTTTTGGTGCAGTGACTTGATGTATTTCTTCCATCCTCTTTTGATGCTTCCTATGTTGTTCAATATTTTTTCCATAGAATCCTTCAACACTGCATTTTGAGGCTTACTTTCTGGCATATGAGGCAGACATCAAACAACCAAAATAGGATGATAGAAGAGTAATTACTTTAGCAATAGGCTAACACTTTATGATGGCCAGGATAGGTTTCCGAGAGGAATTGACATTTGGCTGAGATATGAATTACTTTAAAATATTAAACAGTTGGATACGTCCTATAAACCAAAAAAACCAAACTCATTGCCCTCGAATCATATCTTATATGAGATGAGTCACAACTTCTAGCGACCCCTCCTTAGGTTTCTGAGGCAATATCACTACAGAAGTAAGACTTCCCAGCCTCCTACATTGTTGTGTTGCTGTTATGTGCCATTGAGTTAGACCCGACTCATAGTGACCCCTCCTTGGTTTTCCAAGGTGGTATCACTACAGAAGTAAATTGCCCAAGCTTCCTTCTGAGGAGTGGTTGGTGGGTGTGAACCGCCAGCCTTCTGGTTAGCAGTCAAGTGCCTTAGGCACCATGCTACCAGAGCTCCTAACCTCTTATAGTAAGTCATAATAAGAAGAAGCTCTGGTGGTGCTATGGTTATCGCATTGGGCTACTAACCAAAATGTTGGTGGTTTAAACCAATCAGTTCCTTCATGGGAGAAAGATGAGGCAGTCTGCTTCTGTAAAGATTTATAGCCTTGGAAACCCTATGGGACAGTTCTGCTCCGTCCTATGGGGGTTTCTTATGAATTAGAATCAATTCAACGGCAGTGGGCTTATAGTAAGTAATATTTAATCCCACTTTATACTTTTCTTTTTTTCAAGCATTAGACTTTTCGCTGTGATATTATAGATAATCACACTTTTCTTCATAATTTTATGTAATTTCTAAATTTTCTATGATTATCATAACTATTATTATTCTTTCTTTTTTATTATTTATTATGTTTTTTTTTTGGAAAATTTAGCATGTAAATCAGTTTTCCATTCAACAATCTATCTATCTATCTGTATATTAGATTAGTTGTAATCTCCTCAGTGTAATAGCACTCTTCCCATTTCCTCCTTCAGTTCCTTGTTTCTATTTGTCCTTCTTTCCTTCCCCTTCCTATCTTTTGAGCTTTGTTTTTGGAAAATTGCTGCCTTTTGGTCTCATATAGTTATTTTTTTTTTGAGAATTATGTTCCTCATGGGTATTGTTGTTCACTCTTTAAATCTATTGTTTGGCTGAACAGTGCTCCCTGTAAGTGAGTTCAGTTCCAAGTTTGAAGGGTGTCTAAAGGCCATATTATCAGGGGTTCCTCCAGTCTCTATCAGCCCAGAAAGTCTGGTCTTTTATATGATTTTGAACATTTTTATGCATTTTTCTCCCCCACTGCCCAGAACCTTCTAATCCCAGTCACAGTAGTCAGTTGGAGTAGCCAGATACTATATAGTTCTTCTGGTCTTAGGGTAATAGAAGCTGTCATTCTCATGATTCATTAGTCCTTTGGACTAATTGTTTCCTTGTTTCTCTGATTTTCTTCACTCTTCTTTGATCTAGATGAGGGGAGTGGGAAGACCAATAGTTGCACCTTAGATGGTCTCTTGTAAGCTTTTAAGACCCCAGTTGCTACTCACCAAAGTAGGGTGTAGAACTTGTCTTTGTAGACTGTGTTATGCCAGTTGACTTAGATGTACTCTGAGACTATGGTTCTAAACTCCCAATCCCAGTGACTTATTCTCTCATGATGTTTGGTTATGACTAGGAAATTTTCATAACTTTGTCCCCTGTATGCTCTACTGTATATATATATATATATATTTGGAGTACATACGAGTAAATATGTAGAAATGTCATCTGCCAAACCTATATACAGTCATGTGTGCAGTCCCATTTGCCTTCCCACATCTGTTCAGCTTGCATGTCTACCTATATATCCACTCGTAGATTATTGTTTTTAATTATTGTTATTGCATGATTGTGAATGTAATAATATTTACCTTTGTTGCCTTTAATGCTTGTGTATCTCCCAGTGTCTTCCTTTGACTTGGTCGTATTGCACTGACCTCCTCCTTACAGAATATTGCCTTTCCCTTCACTCAGATTAATATGTTTCTATTCTCTAGTTGGTGATCTTCCCTCCTTTGCCCTCCCATCCTGGTAAATACCAAAGAATGTTTCTTTCTATTTGTAAACCTTTTCTTGACTTTTCATAGTAGTAGTCTCATACAATATTTTTTGTTTTGTGATTCACTTATTTCACTCAACTTAATATCCTTCACGTTTCTCCATGTTATGAGGTGTTTTGCAGACTCCTCATTTTTCTTCAACATTGCGTAGTATTCCATTGTGTGTGTTTACTATTGTTTATCTATTCGACTGATGAGCATGTAGGTTGTTTCCATCTTTTTATTATTGCAAATAATACTGCAATGAACATGGTGTACATATATCTCTTCCTGTCATGCACTTATTTCTCTGGGATATATACCTAATAGTGGAATTGCTGGATTAAATAGTATTCTATTTCCATGTTTTAAGGAAGCACCATATAGTTTTCCACAGTATTTGTACCATTCCAGCAGCATATGAGAGTTCCAATCTCTCCATACCATCACCAACTACTTCTTTATTTTTCAACTTTGGTATTAATGTGGATGGGACCTCTGGTGGCATAGTGCCTAAGGCATATGACTTCTAACCAGAAGGCTGGCTCCATGGAAGGAAGGTTGGGCAATATATTTCCATGGTGATACTGCCTTGCAAACCCAAGGAGGGGTCGCTATGAGTCAGATCTGACTCCATGGCAGTGAGGTTTTTTTTTTTTTTTTAAATTAATGCCAAGGTGAGATGAAATCTCATTATTGGTTTGGTTTGCATTTCTGTAATGGGTAATGATCATGAACATTTCTTCATGTGTTTATTGGCTGGCTGAATGTCTTCTTTGGTGAAGGGTCCTCTTCCCGTTTTTGAATTGGATGTTGTTGTTGTTGTTGTTAAGTGCCATCGAGTCATTTCCGACTCATAGCGACCCCATGCACAGCAGAATGAAACACTACCTGATCTTGTGCCAGCCCCACAATCCCTGCTATACTTGAGCCCATCATCGCAGCCACTGTATCAATCCATCTCGTTGAAGGCCTCCCCCTCTTTCGTCGACCCTCCACCCTACCAAGCATGACATCCTTCTCCAGGGAATGGTCCCTCCTTACAACATGACCAAAATAGGTGAGACGAAGTCTGGCCATTCTTGCTTCCAAGGAGCATTCTGGCTGCATTTCCTCCAGGACAGATCTGTTAGTTCTTTTAGTAGTCCATGATACTTTCAGCATTCTTCGCCAGCACCACAACTCAAAAGCATCAACTCTTCTTTGGTCTTCCTTATTCATTGTCCAGCTCTCACATGCATACGAGGCGATTGCAAATATCGTGGCTTGTGTCAGGCGCACCTTAGTCCTCAAGGAGATATCCTTGCTCCTCAGCACTTGAAACAGTTCCTTCACAGTTGACTTTCCCAATGCTACACGTCATCTAATGTCCTGACTGCTCCTTCCGTTGGCATCGATTGTAGAACCAAGCAACGTGAATTCCTTGACCACCTCAATCTTCTCTCCATTTATTGTGATGCTGCTCATTGATCCAGTTGTGAGGATTTTTGTTTTCTTTATATTGAGACGTAATCCATACTTCAGACTGTATCCTTCAACCTTCATCAGTAGGTGCCTTAAGTCATCCCCACTTTCAGCAAGCAAAATTGTATCATCTGCATATCTCAGGTTGTTAATGATTCTTCCTCTAATCCTGATACCACGTTTTTCTTCATACAGTCCAGCTTCTCGGATTATTTGCTCAGCATATAGATTGAATAAGTGTGGAGAAAGTATACAACCCTGATGCACTCCCTTCTTGATTTTAAACCATGTAGTGTCCCCTTGTTCTGTTTGAACGACAGCCTCCTGGTCAAGGTACAGATTCCTCTTGAGTACAATCAAGTGCTCGGGAATTCCCATTCTTCTCAATGTTATCCATAATTTGTCATGATCCACACAATCAAATGCCTTTGCATAGTCAATAAAACACAAGTAAACATCTTTCTGGTATTCTTTGCCTTGAGCCAAGATCCATCTGACAACAGCTATGATATCCCTTGTTCCACGTCCTCTTCTGAATCCGGCTTGAACCTCTGGAAGCTCTCTGTCAATATACTGCTGCAAACGTTTCTGAATTATCTTCAGTAAGATCTTACTTGCATGCAATATTAATGATATTGTTCTGTAATTTCTACATTCTGTGGGATCACCTTTCTTTGGAATGGGCACAAATATGGATCTCTTCCAGTCAGTTGGCCAGGTAGCTGTCTTCCAAATCTCTTGGCATAACTGAGTGAGTGCCTCCAATGGGGCATCTGTTTGTTGAAATATCTCAATCGGTATGCCATCAATTCCCGGAGCCTTGTTCTTCGCCAGTTCTTTCATTGCATCTTTGACTTCTTCCTTCATTACCATTGGTTCTAGATCATATGCCACTTCCTGAAATGGATGAAGATCGATCAGTTCTTTTTGGTACAGTGACTCTGTGTATTCCTGCCATCTTCTCTTGATGTTTCCTGCATCATTCAATATTTTGCCCATAGAATCTCTCACTATTGCAACTCGAGGCTTCAATTTTTTCTTCAGTTCTTTCAGTTTGAGAAATGCTGAGCGTGTTCTTCCTTTTTGGTTTTCAGACTCCAGGTCTTTTCACATTTCATTATAGTAATTGGCTTTGTCTACTCGAGCTGCTCTTTGAAATCTTCTGTTCAGCCCTTTTACCTTTTCATTCCTTCCATTTGCTTTAGCTATTCTCTGCTCAAGGGCATAGTTAATCTTTTTGTTGTTGTTGTTGATATGTTGAAGTTTTCTGTAAATTTTAGAGATTGTTTTCCTGTCAAATATGTCATTGCCACAAATTTTATCCCAGTCTGTAGGTTTTCTTTTTATGTTTTTGGAGAACTCTTTTGATACATGTAAGTGTTTAATTTTTAGGCGGTCCCAGTCGTCTAGCTTATCTTCTACTGTTTGTGAATTTTCAGTTATCTTTGTTCGTCCATTTACATCATGAATTAAGGCCCATAAGTTTGTCCATATTTTTTCTTTGATGATATTTATGGTTTTAGCTTTTACAGTTTGGGCTTTGATAAACCTTTAGTGTTTGTATATGGTGTGAGATATGGATCCTGTTTCTTTTTTTCTCCAAATGGGTATCCAATTTTGCCAGCACCATTTGTTAAAGAGACTATCTCTTCCCCATTTAATGGGTTTCAGCTCTTTGTCTAAGATCAGCTATCCATACATGGATGGATTTACATCTGGGTTTTCAATTATGTTCCATTGGCCTACACATCTATAGTACCAGTACCAGGTTGTTTTGACTACTATGGCTGTATAGTAGGTTTTGGACATGTTATGAAGAGGCACCAGTCCCTGGAGAAGGACACCATGCTTGGTAAATTAGAGGATCAACAAAAAAGAGGAAGACCTTCAGTCAGATGGATTGACACATTGGCTACAACAATGGACTCAAACAGCAATCATTGTGAAGATGGCTCAGGACTGGACCATGATTTGTCCTGTTGTATGTAGGGTCACTATGAGTTGAAACTGACTTGCTGAAATCTAACAGCAACATACTATTATGTTAGTTTTGCAAGTGATAACTCTTTAATCCTCTGCATACCCCAGGCTCTACCCAGCCTCTATCCTCATCTCTCCACCAAAACAATTATTGCCGATCACCCCTGTGCATCACCTGATGTCTCACACCATCCCTCTCCTACCTTCTCTACCGTCTGCCTCTTCCTTTACCTCTTACTAGCATTTGATGTTCTCAAAAGACTCTCTTCCTTTATCTTCTGTAACACCCTTCTCACCTACCCCTCTATCCTCCATATCTATCGCAGGCTCATTCTCTTCTAAACCAGTTGCTGTTGAGTCAGCTCTGACTCATGGTGACTTCATGTGTGTTAGAGTAGAACTGTGTTCCATAGAATTTCTACTGGTTGAGTTTTCAGAAATAGATCACCAGGCCCCTGGGTGGATTCAAACCTCCAACCTTTTGGTTAGCAGTCAAGTGCATTAAGCATTTACACCACCCAGGAACTTCCATTCTCCTCTACTGGATGTTAACTGTTGGTATGAAGAACAGACATTGTTTTCTGCAGCTTTCATTCATGTGAACTGCAGGGTTGTGATTCAGTGGGTATGCTGTGCTTAAAGAGCTAAGGACAGGATAGCCTTTGAAGATATTCCTGAGTCCTCAGATGAGTTACAACATTTGCTCTGAACTACATGAAGTTCTTACTCATTGACTGTTGATATTTTTCAGACTCTGGTATTATGGGTGCATTCCTGAGATTCAAAGTTTTGTCAATCACCATCTTGCCTACTCCTGAAGAAAGAAGGATCCTGAGGTGCATGTGAAAACTGAATATAATAGCAAAAGTAGGTACAGTGTAGCCATATCAGAGGTTGGAAAAAAAAATCTAGTGGGTCAAGTGCTTGGAGGTCATTCAGAAAGGAAGATGTGACAAAACCATCAATTCTATTTGCTGCTTTTCTTGTTATCTACCTTCCAACATTGTTTGCTTGGTGACATCATTAGATTATCACTGTAAAGCTCCAATTATTACTTGGACCAGTTTTACAATGTATGGGTAGATAGTTTGAATTTGTTTTTACTGGACTGGAGAGCCAGGCAAGAAATTGAGTTGCTTGAAATTTCAAGATCCCCACCCTGAATGTTTTATGATGCTAAATAAAAGTTGTCTTCATTGCTTGCTGCAGAATATAAACAAGTGTCAGCCATCTTAGCTAAGAGGCATCATTTGATTTAATTGCAAATTAAAAAACATAAACCACCTTAAACATAGAGCTGATAGTGCATCAAATCAATACAATAATTGCACCAGGGCAATTGAGAGGCAAGCTGACTTTCTGTATCTTGCATACTAAAAGAAGCCAGTCACTGAAAGAGCTAGAAAGCTCTATTGAGTGGTGGGCTATCACGATAAATTGTACTGACTGACTTTTTTCTTGGAGGGTGGACCAGACAGGCTGACTTCTTCATTGTTTGTGGTGATATAAAGAAAGGGACTACTTTGTCCTTGAAAAGTAGTTAATAGTTCTTTTTGTGTGTGGGGCTGGAAATGTCCTCAGAGCTTCACAATCTAGGGAAGAAAGGGCCATTCCTGGACCTCCTTGCAAAGCCTTGTGTTAAGAGTTGATTCTTCTGAGATTTAGCAATTATTTCTTTACAAATTTGACAAATTGTGGCAGCTAGTGGATTGTATCTGATTGACAGTTCTGTCAGTTGTGTTTTGTGGAGCCATTCAGGTGACATTGGTCTTTATTTAGCCTTAGAACCTAGAGCAGGATTGGCAGCTGCACTCCAAGTGGCCTTTTATCCCCTTTAAGAGGTCCTTAGTCTTATTTCAGGGATGGCCTAGGATGAAAGGTGGGTAAGTTGTCATGGGATTTGAAGGGTACAGTGAAGGCATCCAGCCCCCAAAAGCTCTCTTCTATTTTCCTGTCACAGTTCTGAAATAATTTCCCATAGTCATGCATTCCTTTGAGTGTCTGAAGTGCCAGTTAAGATGCAATTCCCCCCAGGAAGGATGCACAAATTAAACAATTAACAGCTATTAATACTCTAGTGTAAAGCTGATTCAAGAGGAAACATCCTCTATGCCCCCACTGGGTGTCCATGAAATAATACCTGATAGTTTGTCTTAATTAGTTTATCAAATTAGGCAGGCACCTAGCAGGAACTAGAAGGAATGGGGCATCACATGGGTGAGCTTGTTCATGGTGAACGAAGAGAGTGGTAAGTGTGTATGCACAAGGTGGTGCCTTGCAGGGAGAGATGGATGGAAGGACACTCTCACCAGCCTTGTCCTCTCCAGCAGGTACTAAGGTATGTTTGAGAGTGTCTGCACATGTGTGGTGTGGTGTGGCTACACTCATGTGTGAATGTATATGTGTATTTATGTGCATGTGTGTCTGGTATGGTGTATGAGTATGCATATGTTTGTATGGTGATATATGTGTGTGGTGTATATATGTGTATATGTATGTATGTGTATGTGTGTTCATGTTTGTGAGTTTGTGTGTGTGTATAACCTGGCAGGGCCTCCATGCCCAGACCTTTAGCCATCTTCTGTAGTTCCCTTCATCACCAAGTGCCCTGAGTGTGAGCTGGGCTTCTCTTCCATTTTCTCCATTTATCTTTCTCTCTCTCTCTCATTCTCTCCCAGAGACCCAACTCTGCCTTCAATTCCCTTAGCTGTGCCAACAACCACCCAAGTAGATTTTGTCACTTTCTCCTCTTGAGGGTCAAACCCTGCTCCTTGTATCTCCAACTCAGTTTAGAATCTGAGCCCTAAAAGAAGAGATCTCTGCCTAACTACATACCATCAACTTTTCTGCCTGTCTGCTTCCATGTTTTCCTCCTCTACCAGACCAGAACTAGTAACCCTTGATTTCACCATTATTCTAAACCAAACCAAACTCACTGGCATCCAGTAGATTCTGGCTCATAGCTACCCCCATTGGGTTTCTGAGGCTGTAAATCTTTACAGAAATAGATTGTCCCTGTCTTCCTTCTGTGGAGCCACTAGTGGTTTGAACCACTGTCCTGGTTAGCAGCTAAATGCCTTATTCACTATGCCACCAGAGCTTGTACCATTAGTCTAAACCAAAAAAAAAAAAAAAAAAAAAAAAAAAAAAAAACACCAAACTCACTGCCATGAAGTTGATTCTGACTCATAGCAACCCCTCCTGGGCTTTCCAAGGTGGTATTTCTAAAGAAGTAGATTGCCCAGTTTTCCTTCCCAGGAGTGGCTGGTGGGTTTGAACTATCAGCCTTCTGGTTAACAGCCAAATTAGTCTAGGTGGGCCTAAATGGCCACAAACCTTTGAAACCTGTTATTATTATTATTTTAAAATTATTTATTGAATAGATAATTTGTGTGTGTAGTATTTGAGGCACTTACTGATGAAGATTGAAGAACACAGTCTGCAGTATGGATTACATCTCAATATAAAGAAAACAAAAAATCCTCACAACTGGACCAATAAGCAGCATCACAATAAATGGAAAAAAGATTGAGGTTGTCAAAGAATTCATGTTTCTTGGTTCTAAAATTGACACCAATGGAAGCAGCAGTCAGGACATTAGATAATGTATAGCACTGGGCAGGTCGGCTGCGAAGGAACTCTTTCAAGTGCTGAGGAACAGTGATGTCTCCTTGAGGACTAAGGTGCGCCTGACAGAAGCCATGATATTTCCAATCGCCTCGTATGCATGTGAGAGCTGGACAATGAATAAGGAAGACCGAAGA
The DNA here is from genome assembly GCF_000298275.1 of Orycteropus afer afer. Classification (NCBI taxonomy): domain Eukaryota; kingdom Metazoa; phylum Chordata; class Mammalia; order Tubulidentata; family Orycteropodidae; genus Orycteropus; species Orycteropus afer. The sequence goes on along the minus strand of NW_006921737.1, from coordinate 6,486,496 downwards.
AGAGTTGATGCTTTTGAGTTGTGGTGCTGGCGAAGAAGAATGCTGAAAGTATCATGGACTGCTAAAAGAACTAACAGATCTGTCCTGGAGGGAGTGCAGCCGAAATGCTTCCTGGAAGCAAAAATGGCCAGATTTCATCTTACCTACTTTGGTCATGTTGTCAGAAAGGACCATTCCCTGGAGAAGGATGTCATGCTTGGTAAGGTGGAGGGTTGATGAGGGAAGGGAAGGCCTTCAACGAGATGGATTGACACTGTGGCTGTGACAAAGGCCTCGAGTATAGCAAAGATCATGGAGCTGGTGTGGAATTGGGCAGTGTTTCATTCTGCTGTGCATGGGGTCGCTATGAGTCGGAAATGACTTGATGGCACCTAACAACAACAACAAAGTATATAACCAAAAGGCAAAGAGGAGCATACAGTGACAAATATGTCTCCCTTTGTCCTCTGCCCCAGTTGCCCAATTACTTTTGTTTAGGCAACTACTATTATTAATTTTTTCATGATTATAGGGGCTTATTAGGGAAGTAAAAGGCTACAACTCAGGTTCAGGAACACACTCAGGACACAGTTCTTTGATCAGGTCAGTCTCCCCTCTGCTATGCCCTCAGGTACATCTCTGCGGCCCTTGGCCTTTCAGCCTGGCTCCGGCAAATATTACAAAGCTCTTTTGGCTCTGCTGATATGTACACCTACATGCACCCCATTCTGCTAGCAAGCCTCCTGCTCAGTGGCACTCAGCTTACTCACTCTATGGGTCAGGCAAGCCCGCTGCTCTGTCTCATGCCTCTTGGTTCCACTGTCACCATCTCTCAGCAGGGTGTCTCTCTGCTGGGCATCTCTGCTGAGGAGGTCCAGTGCAGGAATCTCAGGACGAAGGACATGCTCCACTCCACCTCCTGCTCTTCTCTCTTGATGGCAGTGAGATCCCTCTATTATTAATTTTTTTAAAAAAATATATATCCTTCTGTAACTATTGCATGCATTTATATGTACATATGTATACAGATAACATATGTGTGTGTATGCATACAGATATATACATGCATGCTTTCTCTACTCCTCACCTTGGTAGTTATAAAGGAACATTATTCTGAACCTTGCTTTTTCACTTAAAAGTATATCTTGGAGATCATTACATATCAGTACATAAGGAGCTGCCTCCTTATTTTTAATGACTGTATAATATTTCATTACATGAATGTACCATAAAATGTAGGCCATTTTCCACTGTTGCTTTGACAACAAACAATGCTGTAGTGAGTACCCTTTTAATGCATCATTTGGCACATAGATCAAATGTTTAGGATGAATAGCTAGAAGTAGAATTGCTGTCCTGAGGAGATATACATTTTAAATTTTAATGGAAATACTGCCAAATTAATCTCTGAACTCATGATTTTTGGTGCCGTGCATTGCAGGCCCATTCCATCTCCAGATCAGATTCACATCCAGGACATTGGCTCCCCCTCCCTACCCATTCCCTGCCTCCATTCCTTTTTGGCTGTGGTTGCATTATGCCTATCTGGGTCGATGGCAGAAACTGGTACCTGAATAAAAGGTGAAAAGTTTTCTGAAGTGGGAAAGAGAGAGGTCTAAAGGAAGGTGGAAAGGCATGAAGGGAGAGGAAAGAGGGAGCTAATTGAACTGAAAATCAGCTGGGAGCTGAGAGCTATCCCAATGGATATCAACTGGGCTCCACAGCAGCCATGTTATGAATTGAATTGTGTCCCCTGCAAATATGTATTGGAACCCTAATGCCTATATCCATGGATGTGATCTAATCTAATACAATGCAATCACCATCCATAGTGCAATGTAATGAAATGTGATCAGTCAACTGAGTTCATACCAGTGTACAGTGGAACCTAAACCTAACTATCTGTGAGTTATATACATAGCAGCATAGACAGAGACTTGCTTCGACAAGCAGGGGAAAACAGATGCCCCATGAGGATTGTCTACAAAACAAGGGGCAAGGAATGACATGGCTGAGACCCTGATTTGGACTTTTAGCCTCCAGAACTGTGAGAAGATAAATTTCTGTTCTTTAAAGCCACCCATGTGTGGTATTCATGTAATAGCAGCCCTAGGTCACAGTTTTGTTCCTTCAGGTGAAGACCCTGAGGCTCAGAGAGATAAATTATGTTTACCAAAGTTACTCAGCTAGTAAATGGCAAAGACTAAGACCCAACCTCAGATTGTATGAATGGTCATTCAACGCTGCCACTGGATGGTCCTGCCCACTTGAATCAACTAGACCTCAAGGTTTTCCTTACAGCTGTGCTCTTCAGTTGGTGATGACTGGGAGGTGGATGAAATGGTTGGAAGCTAAACTCTTATCTCTGGGCATTTGGATACTCCTCAGCCTCACAGCAGGCATATTTCACATAAGCCCTAGAACAGTGGGAAGAGACATTGCTTCAAATTCTCTCATGGTCAGGACACTAACCCAAACCAAAGTCAGTGTCATTGAGTCAATTCCACTTCATAGCTACCCTGGAAGGACAGAGTAGAACTGTCCCATAGGGTTTCCAAGCCTGTAAATCTTTATGGAAGCAGACTACCACAACTTTCTCCCATGGACCAGCTGGTGGGTTTGAACTACTGACCTTTTAGTTAGTATCTGAGTGCTATAACCACTGTGCCACCAAGGCCCCTTGGTCAGGTCACTACTCTGAAAATCCACCTGTTATATGACAGTATCAGGATCATCAGACCTAATCCAGGCGTAGCTAATGTGATCTAAGGGGAACGAATGGGCCTGATTCCCACTGATTGTCCATGAAGGGTAGGCTATGACCTTTGCAGACAACCTCTGAGACTAGTGAGAATGTTTTGTTCCTGTTTACAGCATTGCCCATGGAAGAAAACAACCACAGACTTCCTGTTTCCACGGCAATAAGGAAGATGAGGTCTGACTTCTGAGGAGTCCCTTCCTTTGAGCAGAGGGGTTGGCATATCCATGCTTCTGGCTACAGGACCAGTGAGGGGTCTTTGCTGAGCAGAGGAGTGACTATGGCTCCAGGACAGGTTCCCACATGAGGGAAGGATGGGAGCAGATTGAGAAGGCCAAAGAAACTGGCCTCAGAGGTTCTTGCTCCTGATTTCAGCTGCCATTTACTTAATTGGCAAGTCCACCAGCCTTTGAAGGAAGCAGGGAAGCAGTAGGTAAGGTTGGGCTTACTTGTGTTTACTTACTAATCTGTAGTGAACAACTTCACATGAATTCTCCCACAGAGTAGTAAGTAAGCAAAAGTAAGCCCTTGCTTACTTTGTTTATTGGTACTCTGTCCCTGTAATGGAGCTCTGGTGGCACAGTGCCTAAAGCATTTGACAGATAACCAGAAGGTTGGAGGTTCAAACCCACCAGCTGCTCCATGGAAGGAAGACGAGAAGATCTATTTCTGTAAAGATTTATAGCCTCAGAAACCCAATCAGTGTTGCTATGAGTCAGAACTGATTTGATGGCAGTGAATTTTTTTTTTTTTTTTTTAATTTCTATCCCTGTAAGTGATTGCAAATTGGAAAAGAGGCTTTGATTCTGTAAGAAGGTGCTATGGGATTGGGAGAGAGAAAGAAGCCAGCAATACCTGGGAGCAGAATCTTTGATATGGTAAAAGTATGTGAAACTGTTCACTACAGATTAGTAAGTGAGCACAAGTAAGCCTGTGCTTACCTTGATTATTAGGTAATCTGACATTGGAAGGAGGAGAAAGTGGCATGAAATATCTGGACTGGAGGCATTTAGAACAGGGCCTGTAAAACATCCACTGGGTCCAAGAAAATAAGAGAACTCCCAGTTACTGTTGTTGTTAGATACCATTGAGTTGGTTACTCATAGTAACTCAACAGAAGGAAACACTGCCTGTAATCTCTGTCATCCATAGTCAATATTCATTTCTAACATAGAACTAGGTAAAAGAATATTCAATATTTATAGTACATTCAGATAAACACATAATCCAAAACACATAACCCTTTTTAAAACATTCCAGTTTCATCTTCACCTTGACTATCTTCCCATTCTATGCATGTAGGCTTTGGCCTCTGGCTAGGTGGAACCAAAAGCCCTAGCCTCCTATCAAACATCTCCTTTAATCAGCATGGCTATTGCCCAAGGCCACTCCAAATGCCAGTTTTTTCTCCTTTGTTGTTGTTGTTATGTGCCGTGGAGTCCTCCTTGGGTTTCTGAGGCAGTATCACTACTGAAGTAGATTGTTCTATCTTCCTTCCGAGGAGTGGCTGGATATCTCTTACATTCCTTTCAGCCATTACAACCAAAGTAACCATCTAAGAATCAAGTTTCACTTCCTTCTTTCTCTTACAAAGTCCTAGTCCATGGGTCTGGAGCCATTGCAACAAATCCTGCTCCTGATGCCAATGGCAAAATTGGTGTGCGGGAGACATCTTCTGACTTCCTCTAACTTCACAAAGGGTAGAGTAAAAGATCAAACAGCAACAGCCCAAAGTGGATTCCCATAAGGGATTTTTTTTTTTTTTTTAAGAGAAGCAAAGTGGTATCTTTATATGACACACAAGTATATGTCATAAAAATTCTATCAGGCACAAAAGCCTCAGGTTTAAGGCCTCAATATTAGGCAAAAAAAAAAAAAAAAAAAAAAGTAAAGTTTTTACTTTAACATATAAAATGTTACTTGTCTTAAAGAGGGTGTAATAGAAATTGTCTTTAATCATAATTGAAGTTCCCCTCATTTTCCTTCCATTAAGATGCAACACATGCCACCACCCTCCAACCTTTCCACTCCCAGTACCAAATTCTGTCTTGGACTTCTAGCCTCTACTCAATTTCAAAACCGCTTCCACATTTTAGGTATCTGTTAGAGCAGCATCCCACTCTTGGTATCAAATTCTTAGTTCTCTAGTGCTGCTATAACAGAAGTATCACAACTGGATGTCTTTAAAAAGAGAAATATATTCTCTTAGAGTTTAGGAGGCTTCATGTTATTGTTTAGAATGACAGGTGTTTGCTTCATTAGTCTTCACTACTGGCTTACTGTATTGGCTCTGTACTAAGTATTTAAAAAGTATTTTAAGATATTCCTGGTTGTATACTAAGCATTTTGAACCATGTTAGCTCTTTTATTGCTGATGACAATCTTGTGGGGGTATGCCTTATTATTATCTTCACTTTACAGTTGGGCAAACTGAAACAGAATTTAAGACTTTCCAAACATCACACAATTTGTAAATGGTGGAGACAAGAAAAATTCAGTCACTTGTCCAGTAATGATCAGGTGACAAATATCTGTATACTTGGAACAATCTGTACTTTTGGTTTCAGGCACATATTTTATGTAGGGAATGAGAGAGTTGTCTAGGTTTGTGAAGGTCATGACTAATCTCATTGTAGCAAAATCAGATCCAATCAAGATGCTGTGTATATAGCTTAATAAAAATGCTTTGCATGTGTATAACACTACACATTCCAAAGTGCTAGTCACTTAGCACTTTCACCTGATTCCATATATTTTTCCCTGAGAACACTGTGCATATATTACAAGAACAAAAGTGATCCTTTTATTCATTTGAAATGAGGCACGTGAGATGTTAGAAGCAGCAATCATATCTAACATTGCCCTGTATCTCCCTCACATTACTTTAAAATTACTCTTCCATTTGGCCACCACTTGTCTGTCAGTTTGTCACACTGTGTTGGCTTGTGTGTTGCCACGATGCTAGAAGCTATCTATGTACCAATATTTCAAATACTATCACGGTCACCCATAATAGACAGATTTCAACAGAGCTTCAAGACCAAGATGAGGAAGAAGGACTTGACAATTTACTTCTGAAAAAATTGGCCAATGAAACCTTATGAATAACAGCAAAATATTGTCTGGTATAATGCTGGAAGATGAGCCCCTCAGGTTGGAAGGCACTCAAAATACAACTAGGGAAGGGCTGCCTCCTCAAATTGCCTCATATATGTACAAAAGCTGGACAATGAATAAGGACCAAAGAAGAATTGATGCCTTATGAATATACCATGGCCCTCCAGAAGAACAAACAAATCTGTCTTGGAAAAAGTACAGCCAGAATGCTCCTCGGGAGAGAGGTTAGTGAGACTTTGTCTCATGTGCTTTGGTCATGCTATCAGGAGGGACCACTCTATGGAGAAATACATCATGCTTGGTAAAGTAGAGTGTCAGAAAAAAAAAGAGGAAGCCACTAATTGAGATGGATTGACATAGTAGCTGCAACAATGGGTTCAAACATAGCAACAATTGTGAAGATGGAGCAGGACAACGTGGTATTTCATTTTGTTGTATGTAGGGTAATTATGAGTCAGAACCTACTCATCAGCACCTAACAATAACAAGTAATTCAGTATGACCTCATCTTAATTAATTACATCTCCAATGACCCTGTTTCCAAATAAGGCAACATTCTGAGGTAGGCCCTAAATTCACTGATTGGTGTCCTTATAACAGGGCTATGTGAAGACACAGGGATACACAGAGAAGAGGATGTTATGTGAGAACAGAAGCAGAGATTGGAATGACACATCTACTAGCCAAGAAACACTATGAATTGCAGTCAACCCTAAAAGCTAGGAGAGAGACATGGAACAGATTCTCCATCAGAGCCTCTAGAAGGAACCAACCCCACTATCACCTTGATTTTCAATTCTAGCTTCCAGACCATTAGAGAATAAATTTGTGTTTTATGCTACCAAGTAGATATAGAAAATTCCTATCTTTGTAGCAATGACTGTGTTTTTTGTATGATGAATTTAGGGTCTTAATGCTGTCTAAACCTACTTCCTGGGGTGAACTTTTTGGTGATGGAGAGTATGGTGGTTAAGTTTATGTGTCAACTTGGCTAGGCCTGGTTGAGTGACTGGGTGGCTGGATGTAGTATTTCCCCATTGATGAGACTGGTACTCAACTCCATGGTGGAATCTACTGTAAGCAGCTGAGTAGCTGTCTTTGGGTATGTGGTCTGCATCCTGTCTATAACAAACAGCTTTGGAAATGTTCTGTAGCTTATGGCACGCTTGAACTCTGTACATAGCCATGTCGTTGTTCAGCTGCCTGCCATGCTCTGCTGACCTTGGGACTTTCAATGGACTTTAATTAGTGGCCTGCCATGTGGTTTAGTAACATTGGACTGTGCCATTTTATTTGTTGACCTTGGGCTTGTTAGCCTCAGCAGCCAGTAGCTGCCTGAATGAAGAGATGCCTCTGGTTTCAGTGGCTTTCACCCAGCCCCTAGAGCCTGGCACTTTGAACTCAGACTTCTAGCCTCCCAAACTGTAAGAGAATAAACTCCTGTTTGTTCAAGCCATCCCATTTGTGGTATATTCCTGTCAGAGCAGTACTAGGCAACCAGAACAGAGAGACAAAAGGAAAGTTTTAGCAGCAAAGAGGTGGGCCAATGGTGTTCTGAACTTCAGACATTTTTGATCTAAGTAGTGTTATATACTTTAGGAATTTCACATTAATATCTGGATTTCTGGCTTCCATTTAAAATTGCAAGAGCTGGCAACTCCGGATTTGCATTTCTTAATGAACCCATCCCACTGGCTGACAATAAACAGGAGTTGCCCTATTAGAGGGCATATGCTCTCTATCTAGTTTCTCATATGCCTGGTGTGTAGGAATACCTCATTTTATTGAGCTTCACTTATTATACTTCACAGATAGTATGTTTTTCACAAATTGAAGGTTTGTGGCAACCTTGCATCAAGCAAGTCTATCTGTGCCATTTGTCCAATAGTATGTGCTCACTTCATGTCTCTGTGCCACATTTTGGTAATTCTCATAATATTTCAGACTTGTTCATAATACTATTGCCCACTTAATAGACTACAGTTTAGTGTAAACATAACTTTTGTATGCACTTGTTGTTGTTGTTGTTATGTGCTGTCGAGTCGGACCTGACTCGTATAGCGACCCCTCCTTGGGTTTCCGAGGCAGTATCACTACGGAAACCAAAATATTGTGTGACTCACTTTATTGCCAAATAAATAAAGTATTCACTTTATTGCCATAGTCTGGAACCAAACCCACAATATCTCCATGATATGTCTGTATTTCGCTCATTTGTGGTAGCTGCTTGACCACTATGGATATTTGTATTTCCAACTGCTGTTTTAAGGGATATCTTGTGGCTAGGAATTAGGAATTTTTCTGGATGTTAATGAATCTTTCACTCCTCAAATGAGATTGGGTATGGATAAGAAAATCAGAGGCTCTTAGAGTAGACAGAGGGAATATGCGAATGTTGGTGATGATATGAGGAGCTAGGACTGGGAAAGGGGTTAGGTAAGGAAGAAAATGGAGGATCCTTTCAAGTGAAGGAGTCCCTGGGTGGTGTGCATGACTAATGTGTTTGACTGCTAACAACAGTGTTGAAGGTTTGAGTCCACCCAGAGGTGGGCAATTTTTTGGTTTCCCAGTGCATACAAAAGTTATGTTTGCATTATACTGCAGTCTGTTAAGTATGCAATAGAATTATGAGAAAGTTTGGGATACTTTGAGAATTATCAAAATGTGGCACAGACATGAAATGAGAGCGTAGTGTTGGAAAGGTTCGTGATCTACTTCCAAAAAATCAGCTACTGAAAACCCTAGGGGCACAGTGCTACTGACATACACATAGGGTTGCCATGAGTCAGCAATCAGTTCTGAAAACTTTTTTTATTTTTTGCCCCCAAGTGAGGCTCCTTGAAACCTGTTCTGCTTTCGGTCAAAGAAGGGGTTTTCCACGGGGCTGTTACCTGATGAAAATGGTGGATGAGAAGACTGATTCCAACAATAGGTTTTGTAGTAGATACATTCCAGGCTAGAGCTGGGATGCTGGTTAAGAGAAGGTGATGTGAATTTTGTTGTTCTGTGTGAAATACAATTCTAATCTTGAATGTTGTGAAGGAAAAACAATGGAGTATCCACAATAGTTTTGCCCTCTACCACATCCCTTTCTGGACTACTTTGCCAAGTTCTCTTGAGCCAGTTGAAAGAAATGGAGCTGCCTTCTTCAGATTGGGGTAGATGAGCAAGGACCTCATTGGAGCTGGTGAAGGTAGATTTGGAGGTTTGTTCTGCTCTCTGGAACAAACACTATTCCTGGGGTGTTGTACTCAGGAAGAGTCTGCTCGAAGTCTTACAATGCGGCTTCAGGCAATATGAGGTCAATACATTTTTTTTTTTCTTTTTATTGTGATTTTGTGTGAAATATTATAAAGCAGATTTGTTTTACATTCTATAGTTCATACACATTTTGCTTTGTGACACCGATTACTATCTCCACAATGTAATAGCTCTCTTCCCACTTCCTCCCTGTGGTTACCATTTCCCTGCCTTTGCCCATGGGTTACCTTTGCCCATGCATTCCTGCCTCCCTAGTTTTCTTCCTGTGCAAATGCTGTCCTTCTGCTCTCCCACTGTTCATTGTTCTAAGGAGTGCATCTCCCAGGTGTAATTGTTCAGTTTGTAGGCCTGTATATTGTTTATAGACAATAGACTATATAAATAGATAATATAAAGTCACTATAGAGGGAGTCCAGTTCCAGGCCTGAAGCATTACTTAGGTCCATAGCCTTGGGGGTTTCATCAGTCTCTATCTGATCAGTAATCCTGGTCTTTTTTATGTTTTTGAATTTTATTCTACATCTTCTCCCACTCTTCAGGGTCTCCAATTTTGATCCTTTTCTGAGTGGTTGGCATTGGTAGCTGGTCACTCTTTAGTTCTCATATAGGCTTAGGTTCTCATGGTCTGTTATTCCTTTGGACTAATTGTTTCCATGCATCTTTGATTTTCTTCACTCTTCTTAGCTCTGGATGAGGAGACACCAATAGTTACATCTTAGATGGTTGCTTTCAAGCTTTTAAGACCCTAGTGGCCCAAGAGGTGATTATATTCTGAAAAGCCACAGACACAGTGTTTGCAAATGTCCCAGGTAGAGGTAGGTAGTCATCAGGTTTGTGGTCAGCTTTGTTTAGAAGTACACTTCCAAGCATGACAGTTGAACGATATGTCAGTCAAGGAGTAGCTGGTGCACAGCGAAAGCTATTTTTGTTAGTATTGTCACGGAGCTCTTCATTATGCTCAGAAAGCCACATTTGAGGAGCTAGTGTTCAAAGCACCTATAATATTGGAATAAAGAGTGTGTTTTATTGTCTCAGAGATTAGGCAAAATCTCACCAGACTGGATTTTTCCAGCAGAAAAGTCTATCTTGGCTCAAGTCACTGTCCTTCTGGAAGCTGCCCATATGATGCTAAAATCCAGCTTTACATCCCTTTAATCTATTAGCACATGTTCCAAATCCTGGCTGTGGAATCTCTGCTTTTCAATGGCACTTTGTAATTTGTGAGTGAAATGGTGGTTTCTGGTATCCTATTATAGCAGCAAGGTCTTTTGCCTAAATCCATGGGAGTGGGACATTCATTTCTATGAAGTGTAAGGGAAGATATTTTCTGTCAAGCTTCTGTGCCTTTGAGTACATTATTCATTCTGCCTATAATTCCCCCCTTCCATCAGACAGACTTCTCTTTGTCCTTCAAAAGTCAGCCTAGGTGCCCTTCACTCTACAAATCTTCCTGACTTTTGAGATCTCGCCACCTCCCACATCTCAAGTTCCTATAGTACCACATGCTATATTGAAGCTGTTGTGGCACAGTGGTTAAGCACTCAGCTGCTAACCTAAATGCCAGTGGTTTGAACCCATTTACCACTCTGTGGGAAAAAGATGTGATGGTCTGCTTCTGTAGAGTTTACAGCCTTGGTAACCTGATGGGGCAGTTTTTCTCTGTCCTACAGAGCCACTCGGAGTTGGAATTGACTCAGTGGCAATGAGTTTGGTGTTTTGTTTTGGATAGTGCAAACAATTAACTTGCTTGGCTGTTAACCAAAAAGTCAGAAGTTTGAGGGCATCCAGAGGGTTTTGGAAGAAAGAATTGGTGATCTACTTCCAAAAAATCAGCTGTTGAAAACTCTATGGAGCACAGTTCTACTCTGACATTAATTGCGCAATGGCAATATAGTTATCACCATTTTAGCATTTGTTGTTGCATGCTGTTGAGTCAAAAGGACAGATTATACCTGTCCCCTAGCATTTCCTAGGCTATAATCTTTATGGGAGAAGATTGCTAGTTTTTTTTTTTTTTTTCTCCCTACTGTGGAGTGGCTACTGGGTTTGAACTGATAACCTATCAGTTAGCAGCTGAGGCTAAACCACTGCACCAACAACTGTTGTTGTTGTTATGTGCCGTTGAGTCAGGCCCAACCCATAGCGACCCCTCCTTGGGTTTCCAGGGCAGTATCACTACGGAAGTAGATTGCCCCATCTTCCTTCTGGGGAGTGGCTGGTGGGTTTGAACCGCCAGCCTTCTGGTTAGCAGTCAAGTGCCTTAGCCACTACGCTACCAGAGCTCCAACAACTAGGACTCCTTATTTTAACATTTACCAATTTAATTGAGTGTTCCTCCAACAAGTCTGTAAGCCACATGAGGGCAGGACTATGTCTTGTTCTTTCAAGAAGTGTTTTCCTGACCAGATCCTTCTCTTTCCCCATTATACTACCTATCTGGTGAGATGTCTTTCCTCTGAGCAGACTTTCCCCATAACTGTATATGTGGAGTATGAATCATGATCCTTGGTTTCCCTTTTTGCAGGATACTGGTTATGAAGACTTGTCCAAACACAGGATCCAAATATGCCAAAAAGCTAGGGACCTTTCTTAAAACTTCTCTGTATGTACTAGAAGCAGGCCACACCCCAAAGGCAACTCCCCTTCCACTAATGGTGTCTTACAGCAGATTCCACCATGGGGGTGATTGCATCTAATCATGGAGAATAACTATATTATTGAGTGTCAAGTCACTCAAAACCATAGTCCAGCCAAGTTGACCAATAATCTTAACCACCACAATGCACCAATCCAATCATGGCTTCTGTCTTCACATGGTATTGTTTCTATCTTTGTGTATTTCCTCTTTTTTATAAGGACAGCAGTCATTACATTAGTGGCTGTTATAATCCAGTATGACCTCTTTATTTTATTTTAATTTGTGTGAAGGTTTACAGAGCAAATAAATTTTCTGTAGAGCAGTTCATACACATTTTGTTTCATGATATTGACTGTAATTCCCTGCAACATTACAGCTTTCTTCCTACTTCCTCCCTGTAGTTACCTATTCCTTGTGTCCGTCTTTCCTGAGCACTACTGCCCCCTGAGCTATCACCCTTTGCAAATACTGCCCTTCTGTTCTCCCATAATTGATCATTCTAAGGAGTGTATCTTCCTTATGTAAATGTTCACCTTATATGTCTGTCTATTGTTTGGCTGGAAGCCACAGGAATGAGTTCAAATCCAGACCTGAAGGGTAAGTAGGGACCGTAGTCTCAGGGGTCTCACTAGGCTCTATTAGACCAGTAAATTTGGTCTTTTTTTTTTTTTTTTTTTATGATTTTGAGTTTTGTTCCATGTTTTTCTCCCACTCTATCCAGAATCTCCCGCATTGATCCCTTTCCGAGTAGTTGACAGTGGTAGCCAAATACTATCTAGTTCTTTTGATCTCATAGTCATATAGGCTGAGGACTGCATGGCCTACTAGTCCCTTACTAATTATTTCCATGTGTCTTTGGCTTTCTTCATTCTTCTTTGCTCTGGATGAGGAGACCTATTGTTGTATCTAGATGGCTACTTGCAAGCTTTTAAGACCTCATTCACTACTCACCAAAGTAGGATGTATAACTCACCAAAGTAGGATGTATAATAATGTTTTTGTGTAGTATGTGATGCCAGTTGAGCTTGATGTCCTCTGTGACTCTGGTCCCAAGCCCACAGGTCCAACTACTGGCTTCCTCAGGATTGTTGGCTGTGGCTAAGAAGTTATCATAACTTTGACCCTTGTTAGCTCTATTATATATATGGACATTCTTACAGCACATACAAATACGTATGTAGAAATATTGTCTGCCAACTGTGTATATGGTCAAGGGTATATTCCCTTTTGCCTACACATACTTGATCATTCAGTCTGTCTACCCATCTATTTACCTGTGGATTAATGTTTATCACTGATAAGACAGTGTTGTATATGTAAAAGGGTTTATCTTTGTTGTCTGTATCTCTTGTGCACCTCTCTATGTCTTCCTCTTCCTTACTGTTATTGTGTTGGCCACTTGAGTTCGGTGTATTTCTTTTCCCTTAACCCAAATCAGTACTTGTCTCTACCTATTTTGCAATGCTCCCTTTCCTTCTCTCCCCTCCCTGGTAACTAACAAAGAAAGTTTCCTTCCATATATAAACCTTTCCTTGACTTTTTACAATAGTGAACTAATACAGTATTTGTCCTTCTGTGATTGACTTATGTCACTCAGTATAATGTTTTCCAAGTTCATCCATGTTATGTGGTATTTAGCAGATTCTACATTGTCCTTCAGTGTTACATAGTATTCCATTGTGTGTATGTACAAGAGTTCAGTTATCCATTTTTCTGTTGATGGGCGCTTAGGTTATTTCCATCTCTTTGCTATTGTGAATACTGCTGTAATGAACATTGGTGTGCATAATCTGTTTGTGTCCTGCTTCTTGTTTAGGATGTATAACTAGTAACAGGATTGCTGGTCGAATGGTATTTCTAATTCCAGCTTTATAAGGAATAGCCATGCTGATTTCCACAGTGGTTATATCATTTTACAGTCCCACCAGCAGTGTATGAGAGTCCCAATCAATCCACATCCTTGCCAGCATTTGTTATTTTCTGTCTTGTTGAACTTTGCCGTAAGTGCTGGGGTGAAATGGTATCTCATTGTTTTGATTTGTATGTCTCTAATGGCTAATGATAGCAAACATTTTTTCATGTGTTTGTTGACTTCCTGAATATCTTCTTTGGTGAACTGTCTATTCATATCCTCTGCCCATTTTTAAATCAGATTGTTTATCTTTTTGTTGTTGAGGTGTTGGAGTTTTCTATAAATTTTAGAGATAAGTCCCTTGTCAGATATGTCATTGCCAAATATTTTTTCCCAATCTGTAGGTTCTCTTTTTACTCTTTTGGAAAAGTCTTTGGAAGCACATAAAAATTTAATTTTTAGAAGGTGCCATTCATCTAGTTTATTTTCTGCTGTTGTGTATTTTTGGTTCTGCTGTATAGTCTGTTGATGTCATAAATTAAGGCCCTTAAGTTTGCCCCTGTTTTTTCCTTGGGGAACTTTATAGTGTTAGTTTTAATATTCAAGTCTTTGATTCATCTGGAGTCAGTTTTGGTGTATAGTGTGAGGTATGGATCTTGTTTCATTTTCTGCAAATGGATAACCAGTTTTGCCAGCACCATTTGTTAAAGAGACTATCTCTACCTCATTTAATGGATTTTGGCTCTTTGAGTATGACCTCTTTTTAACTCAACCAATTACATATGAAATTATATTATTTCAAAATAAAATCACAATCTGAAGTTCTAGGTAGACATGAATTTTTCGGGGTGACACCATTCAACTCATGGCCCTGGTTGGCGCAAATGGCTTGTGCTAGACTACTAACCTAAACATTGGCAGCTCAACCCACACAGTGGTGCTATGGAAGAAAGCCCTGATGATCTGTTTCCATAAAGATTACAGCTAAGAAAACCCTATGGGGCAATTTTATTCTGTAGCACAGGGGGTCAACATGAATCAGATTTGACTTGATGGTGAGTTTGTTATTTCATTTATTCATCCCAGTGCATCATGCAAGGAGATTTAGGGAAAGCAGAAATGACTTTTTGGAACTAAAAAAATATAGTTTGCCACTTTAAAGTTCCATAGAGGGGTTGAATGAGACTTGAGTTAGTGAGTTGGACAACCAAGAAGAAAAATAACTCAGAGCAGAAATGTAAAGAGAAGAAAATTTTGTGGGACAAAATAAGAGACAGAAAGCATGGATGCAGGAGCCCTAACTTTAGTTACAAAAAAAAAAAAGAATAGATTTATAAATTAAACTAATAATAGAAAAACATAATGTTTCTTGAGTGGAAGAAAACTCTGAATCTTGTCATTGAGAGGACTTACTAAGCTCCAGACAGGATATATTTAAGCAAAATCTATTGAAATTTCTGGTAAAGGACAAGGGTAAAAAACAAAACATAACAAGCAAACAAACAAACAAAATAACTCCACAAGCTAATAGGCACAAACATTCAATTCAAGGACTGTTTCCTCACACATTTTCTATTTCTTAGTTGGCTAGCTCGTTGAACCAATTGTTGTTATTTAACTTCCAATGTTTGCCTGACAAGTTTGTAAATTCTTGTTAGTCAAGGTGATGTTTTATTCATATTTCTATTTGCCCTAACATCTGGCTATCAAAAAAAAAAAAAAAAATGGTGCACTAAGCAAGAGAATTAGGATACCCTAAAATCCCATTTACAATCATCCTTAGAGGCACATCTACCACCTGTCTCTGTTGTCACACTGTGGCAGCTTGTGTGCTGCTGCAATGCTATAAGCTATGCTACTAGTATTTCAATTACTAACAAGGTCACCCATGGTAAGCAGATTTCAACAAAACTTCCAAACTAAAATAGAACAGGAAGAAAGGCCTGGTGATCTGATTCCTAAAATAAACCAATGAAAACCTATAGATCACAACAGAACATTGCCTGACTTAATTGCTTTGGACATGTCTTCAGGAGAGATCAATTTCTGGAAGAGGACATCATGAATGGTGAAGTAGAAGGACAGCAAGAGCAAGGAAGGCCTTGGTGAGATGGATTGGCACAATACCTGCAACAATGGATTAGAACATACCATGATCATGAAGATGACATAGGACCAGGCAATGTTTCATTCTGTTGTACATAAAGTTGCCATGAGTTAGAATCGTGTTGATGGCAGCTACCTCATTCTCTCTCTCAATCAAAAAACACATAGGCATCATTTAGAACTATTTTGAGCAACAGATGGGGCTGAAGGCAAGGTGCTCTGGCAATGGCCTAAAAAGAATTTTAACTTTTGTTAGGGAAGCCCCGGGGCTTTATTGGAATCTCAGGGTCTGGATGTTGATAAATGGGAAGAAATCCTGTACAACAGAGCTGGGCTTGGAGAAACTGATATATGATCTGCCAGCCTACTCAAGACTGACTTGGGAGGTGAACCTGAGCCTTCAGATATGGTGTCCCACAGACTTAACTCTGAAAGGCAAGCCCCATGGGGGACAGGTTTAGCCTCCTAGCTCCTAGGAGAGTTTTTTTTCAGGAGCTAGGCAGGGATGCTCAGGTTTCTTGCTCAAGCTATGGCCCCAGATGCTTGTGTGTGTATGAGTTAATCAGAAAAACAAGCGCAAACTCAGGCACATGGTTGAAGCAGAAAGCAGATAAATATGGCAGGAGTTAGAAAAGACTGTCACTCCATTGGCAAAGCAGAGGTTCAAGGTCACCTCAGTTTTATATCAGGGTTTTAGGGGTCAGGCAGGCCTGCTCTTGACCCCAGTTTTTCTACCCACAAGCTGGGCAACATTGGGCCAGTGCTTATACTCTCTAAAGGTCTTCTCCTAGAATGGTTGTGAGGATTAAATTCCTAAGTAAACAATTTAAAAAAAAGCAGAACTTAATTTATCTTTATGGCAAAGCAATAGCCCCTGATATATACTACAACATAGATTAACCTTGAAAACATTATGTGGAATAAAATACGTCTGTCACAAAAAAACAAGCATTGTATAATCCCACTTATATGAATATCTAGAATAGACAAATGTATCTTAATTAGTGGTTACCAGGGGTGGGAAAGACAGAAAAAGAGGGAGTCATTGCTGAAGGATCACTGAGTTTCCATTAAGGGTGAGAGAAAATTTGGAAATGGACAGTGGTGATGGTTGCAGTTAATGCTATTGGGTTTTATGTGTAAAAATGTTCAAATGCCAAATATTTTGTAATATATATATGGTAGCATAGTGCCTAAGGCATTTGACTGCTAACCAGAAGGCTGGTTGTTCAAAGCCACCAGCCACTCCTTGGAAGGAAGATTGGGTGACCTACTCCCATAGAGATACTGCCTTGGAAACCGAAGGAAGGGTTGCTATGAGTCGAATGACTTGAAGGCAGTGCGGTTTTTTTTTTTGTTTGTTTGTTTATATATACACACACACAGAGGCATACCTCATTTTATTGAGCTTTGCTTTACTGTGCTTTGCAGATAATGTGTTTTTTACAAATTTAAGTTTTGTGGCAATGTGTTGAGCAAGTCCATTGGTGTCATTTTTCCAACAACATATGCTCACTTCATGTCTCTCATTTTGGTCATCCTCACAATATTTTAAACTTTTTCATAACGCTATTACCCACTTAATACACTACCAAACCAAACAAAAAATCAAACTCACTGCCATTGAGTCATTTCTGACTCATAGCGACCCCTCCTGAGGTGGTATCTTTACAGAAGTAGATTGCTCAGTCTTCCTTTGGAGGACTGGCTAGTGGGTTTGAACCACCAGCCTTCTGGTTAGCAGTCAAATGCCTTAGGCACTACACCACCAGAGGCCCCTAATACACTACAGTATAGTGTAAACATAACTTTTATATGCACCAGGAATCCAAAAAATGTGTGACTCGTTTTTATGTGATATTTGCTTTATTGTGGTGGTCTGGAATAAAACACACAATATCTCTGAGGTATGCCTGTATATAT
>NW_006921737.1:6459028-6468637 GCF_000298275.1 Orycteropus afer afer | reverse complement strand
CAAGTACTCAATGAATGGTAATTGTTTATTGTTAGCTCGTTCTTACTCTCCTCTCTTTCTCCCTACTTTCTGCCTCCCTTTCTATTCCTGTCTTCCTTTCTTCCTTCCTCTCTCTCTTTTTCTTTCTTCCATGGTAACAGGGCTGTTTCTACCTCTCATCTCTGGTGGGGCTGGGATGGCTAATGTATCCTCTGTTCATGTTGGGTTGACTTGAACTGGATGAGTGGGGAAGAGGTTTAGGTGTTGGACCTCAGGGTTTTTGTTAGGTTGGAGAAGGAGGGTGGGAAGGTTGAGGGCACTAAAAACATCATCACTTATACACATAACAGATTAAGGTACACATGGGCATTGAGGCCCTGATCTAGGACAGGGAACATGGAACTACAAGTCTTCATCACTCGGTGTTGATATCTAACACTTGCCATCATCTTCTTCAAAACTGAATTCTGAAGCCCTTTACAAACAATTCTATTACCCTCTCTCCTCTCCAAGGTGGGGCAGGGGGTGGGGGGAATACCCAGCTCACAATTGACAAGCTGAATGTGCATGTATTTCCTGATGTGACCAGAAGCCATTGTCATTTTTAAACAATCCATGTATTCATTAAATAAATGATGAAGTTTTGCCCAATGAAATATACTGAAGTTAGTTTTTTGGGAGATGCAGAAATGAGTAAGATATAATCTTTACTTTCAAGGTATTCACTAGCTACTAGGAGGAGATAAGAAATGTAGAGAAAGATAGAAATGATACAGGCTATAATAAGTACAAAAACATTACTATGGGAGGCCCAGAGTGGAGCAGAATCAGAAGATGTGTGTGATAATAATACCTTCCATATGTTTCTTGGGTCAGAGAATGGGCTATGGCTTTTTTTTTTTTTTTTTTTTTAATATTATTCCTTAATTTATCAGAACAGCCCAATGAAGTAAGTCTTATTATTATCCCTATTTTATAGTTGCAGAAAGAAAGGCTTAGAGACTTTGAAGGGCACTGATAGTTCAGTGATAGAATTCCAGCTTTCCGTGAGAGAGACCTGGGTTGATTCCTGGCCAATGATGTCATGCACAACCACCACCCATCTGTCAGTGGAGGCTTGCTTGTGGCTATGATGCTGAACAAGTTTCAGAGTTTCCAGACTAAGATAGACTAGGAAGAAATACCTGGCAATCTACTTCCAAAAATCAGCCAGTGAAAACCTTGTGGATCACAACAGTTCAATCAGCAACTGTTCATGGGGATGCTGCAGGACCAGACAACATTTTCTTCTGTGGTACATGAGGTCACCATGAATTGGGGACTGCTCAACAGTAGCTAACAACAACAATAACAAAGAAATAAAGTAACTTTCCCAAGGACACAGGAGTAGTAAGAGGTTGATGTGGGAATTTCACCCTGGCTCATGTCACTTCTGTTCTTAAAACCCTCCAATAGCTTCCTATACACTCAAAATAGAATAAAAATCATTTTCCCTGGTGTACAAGGCCCTTGCCTACCTCTCAAAACCTCATGTGCTGCTCAGACCTCTTGCTAGGCATATTCCAGCCACCCTCACCTTCTTGTAGTTTCTCAAAACCCTATCTGGGTTCTCTAGTGCTGCTATAATAGAAATATCACAAGTGAATGGCTTTAACAAATAGGATTGATTCTCCTACAGTTTAGGAGACTAGAAGTCTAAATTTAGAGTGCTACTCTAGGGGCTGGGTGAAGACCCCTTGACCTTGGACTTGAGCTCTGTCTCTTATTCTAGGCTCAGTGGAGCTGGAGATGTCTCCTAACTCAGGCAGCTGCTGGCTGCTGAGGCTAAGGAGCCCAGGGTCAGCAAGTAAAATGGCACAATCCCAAGATCAATGGGCAACATGGCAGACCACTGGTTCAAACCCAGGAACTGGAGATGAAGACTTGGCCAAATGTAAGATCCAGATGTACCAAAGCTTTTCTATATATATATATGGAAGCAGGACACACCCTGAAGGCTCCTTATCTGTTCATAGCAGATTCCACTATGGAGATGATTACAATCTCATCATGGAGAATGGCTACATCCAGCTGGCAAGCCACTCAAAACCACAACAGCCAAGTTGACACACAACCTTAACTATCACATCCCCCAAGCCTGTCCATTCTTTAGGTTTTGCATAAGATGTTTCCTTTACTTGCAATACTTTCAGATCAGCATGAGATTGTCTTCTCGTAGCTATCACCTTAAAGTCCCCTTCTTGATTCCCTTTCTGGACCACCTGAGTTCCCTCATTACACTTTGTCAGCTAGACTGTGTTTTACTTTCCTTCAGCCTATATCATTTCCATATATTTTCTTTCATTACCTCCTGGTAGAGTGAGTGTCCCATGTTCTGTCTGGTACACCATAGTTAGGACAGTCTCAGCTTATAGTTGGTTCTTAATAAATATACACCACAGTTAGGACAATCTCAGCTCATAGTTGGTTCTTAATAAATATATATCAGTTGAATGAAAACACATGTATCAGGTCCTAGAATTGGTTATGGAGGGGATTCTAGAGAAGAAAGCAGAGAGAGAGAGAGAGAGAGAGATGAGTGAAGAGAGGGAGAGGAAGTAAAGAGGGAGAGAGAGAGAGGGAGAACAAGAGAGAGAGAGAGAAAAAAGCATATAATTTATGTGATGATCAAATCCAATTAGAGTGCAAGATGGATATTGTGGGCATCGGCACTTGAAAAAGTGCCTTTTGGAAAAGGGGGTCATCTCTACCTCTCTTGGAGCCTTAGCTTCAAAAGTCAGGCTAAAGAGTTTGAACTTGATTTTCTAAAGTGCAATTTTGGCAAAGAATTTAAGTCTGAGAGTAAAGTTTATATCATTTTGGCATGGAAGTAATTACTACCAATGTTTAAAAGGTATCTTATAAAATTAATTATGATTGGAAGGAGCCTTCTACTTTTTTAGACATTTTCATTGGTCATGCACAATTCCCTTCTCAATACAGGAGACAGGGCAAAGAATAGGCCAGGCCTGTCTGTATTGTAGGATTCAGGACCATGTTTGATGGGGAAGTATGCCTTTTACCCACAGTGCCCAGGCCAGGATTCAAATATGGAAGCTGTGCTTTAGAGAGGCCACTCAAGTTTGACCTGGTCATCTGAACCAGTGAGGGGAGATCTAGAGTTGAATGTGGGGTATTAAAGAATGGACAAGAGAGAGGAGAATTTAAACATGTCATGAGGAAGAAGCCAACATTACTCTGGGGGTCCTGGAACAATAGGAAAATTGTATTGACTCCAGGACACATGCCAATTAGGCTAAAAAGGCCACTGTGTGGGGGCAAAAAAAACTTAATTCCCTCAGAGAGGAGAGGGCTTTCTTATAAACTGCAGCTGACATCATCTCTGGAAAGTCTTTCCTTGTATCATGATTTGCATACAGCTCTTACAAGTTGCTGGAGAAAAATGCTGCTCCTGGCCTTGAAGTAGTTTTTCCAAAGTCAGTGTTTCTCAGACTTTCCCATCAAAAGTACCACCCACTGGAAAGAAATCAATGCCGTTTGTTCCAAGTTTGTCATTTCCTGGCTCTTGATTCCTATTCATCTGGGAGTAACCACCAAGATGACTTTATATGATAAAATCTCAGATTATTGTAATATCTTATTTAAAAATATGCAAATTTTGTATTTTATATTTGTGGTAGTTAAAGTTATATATCACTTTGGTTGGGTCTGGTTGAGTGGGTGAGCAGCTGGTGGTAGTTATTCTGCATGATGAGACTGGCAATCAATCCCATGGTGGGATCTACCACAAACAGCTGAGTAGCTGCTTTAGGGATGTGGACTGCTTCCTGTATATAGGCAGCAGCTCTGGAAAGGGTCTCTAGCTCATGGCACGCTTGGACCCTGCATGTATTCGTGTCGTTGTTTAGCAGCTGGCCATGCTTTGCAGACCTTGGGACTTTCAATGCACTTGAATTAATGGCCTGCCATGTGGTTTGGTAACATCAGGACTATGCCTTTTCACTTGTTGACCTTGGGCTTGTTAGGCTCAGCAGCCAGTAGCTGTCTGAGTGAAGAGATGCCTCTACCTTCAGTGGGCCGGGAACAAGAGGCAGAGCTGAAGCCCAAGGTCAAGGGGCTTTCACCCAGCCCCTAGAGCCTGGCACTTGGAACTTGGACTTCTAGCCTGCTGAACTGTAAGAGAATAAACTCCTGTTTGTTAAGGCCATCCCATTTGTGGTATATTCCTGTCAGAGTGGCACTAAGTAACCAGAACAATACTTATATCTTTATGAATATCAAATAATGCCTTAAATTGCCATCAGGTTAAAAAAATATAATTATTACTGTTCTTCTTCTTCTTCTTCTTTTTTAATCAAATCTATAAGTAAAATGGATTTTTCCAGAAAATGTGATCTATGTAATCTGTGGTTTTATATGCCCCCATTTCATGGAAGAATTTGGGTAAAACAGCAAGCAGAATAACCCTAAGTAGCGATTTGGTTTGTATGTCCAAGGAGATGAGTGATTTCATGCTTCTGAGACTTGGCCACTCTGTATACTAACTGACTAGAACTACTCCCAGATGGACAGGGCTCATTTCCTAGGAGTTGAGAGCCATGAAATAGCAATGGGATAAACATTTGACTAGGTTGACTCTCATCAGTATCTTTGTTTATGAGTCTAGATGGGGCTGGCAGATGCCTCACATTAGCATTATTTATACATTAAGAGATTCTAATTGGAGACTAACATGTGTCCTCATCACATTGACCTTATTTATGGAGTTGCTGACATCTGAATGTCAAATTTGTATCTGTGAATTCTCTCCTCTAATAACCACTTTAATATGTAAATAACTGATTTGCAACAGGGAAAAAATACATGATATTTTGATGATTGCTTGGAAGACATGACTTCCTTCTGTACTTGGAGACTGAAGGGTTGATATATTCCTCCTTTAACTATTAGACATTGGCTAAAAGATTGAGCCAGAAAAAAAGGACATACTTCTCAAATCTGCAGACATGTGTAGTGTTACTACTTTGTTGACATAAGTACTAGGGGAGATTAAGGTGAAAGATAGCCTTGCTCTCAGTAAACTTAAAGCTGTTATAAGGTGGAATAAGAAAGGTATATGAATCAGCACATTTTTCATAGCATTATATAGTGAAATCATAGGGAGAGGTACACGCTTTGGGTTCTCTCACTTGGGCACTTGAAAGGTATTTTAATCATTAGGGATGTGATTAGCACGAAAGATGAGAAAGACCTGCAACTATAACTTAAACAAATAGTCTTGAGGTGTCTTGCAATGAGAAATCTTGTGCAGGTAGTTTAGGGCAGGCATAGTAGTGACAAGGGCCCCAGGAACCCAAACTCTTTCTAGCTTTTCCACTCCACCTCCCTCAGCATGAAGGCTTTTAGTCTTAGGTTTATTGTCTCATGGTTGTGAGATGGCTGCTTCACCTCTAGTCTTTAGGTCCATATTCTAGGCAGGAATTTTTCTTAGGATTTAGAGGGGTCATAGTGAAGGGCAAAAATTCCCTCTCTTCAAGAGACTTTTTCTTTTTGTAATTTTGGAAAAGAAGCCCTTCTCAGCAGCCTTTTGACTGTTCTTATTGGCTAGAACAGTGTCACAGGCACAATCCTTCCGTAGTGGGAAAGTACCCAGGAAGGAGGGGATTGTGGGTAGGAATTGGGATAATCAAACAATGGTGCTTGCCACAGGTACAATGGAAAAGGCAGGCAATGATGATATGGTACAGGTAAAGATTTTGACAGATGTGTATGTGTGTGTGTCAGACAGAGACAAGGAGAGGTGGGGAGTAGAAAGAAAAGAGAGTCAATGTGAGGAATAATTATAGTTGAGGAAGAACAAAGGTAGATGAGGCAGATGGTAGAGCAGATAACTTGCAAAGCACTTTTTTTAAAAAAATATTTTATTGTAGTTTAGGTGAAAATTTAAAAAGCAAATTAATTTCCCATTCAGCAATTTATATAAATTGTTCTGTGACATTGGCTGCAATCCCCACAATATGTCAGTGTTCTCCCCATTCCTACCTTGCATTCTCCATTTCCATTCACCCAGTTTTCCTGCCTTTATAAGTTGCTTTTGGGTATGCAATGGACTGTTGTAGAAGAACAAGGAAACAGAGACAAGGCACCACATGATTGCACTCCACTGTTGTTGGTAGAAAAGGAACTCTGGTGGCATAGTGGGTAAGGCATTTGGCTGTTAACCAGAAGTTCGGTGGTTCAAACCCACCAGCTATTCTGCAGGAGGAAGATGAGGCAATCTACTTCTGTAAAGATTTACAGCCTTGGAAACTCAATGAGGGTTGCTATGAGTTGGAATTGAGTCGATGGCAGTGGGTTTGGTTGTTGGCGGGGGCAGAGGAGACTGTGTAGAAGGGAGAATGAGCATACACAGGAGTTTAGAAAATTGGGTCACTGTGCTAGTTGGTACAGCAGGAAAGGTCTCCTGGAAAGTGACACTTGATTTGTGGCTCTTGAAAAGTTAGTAGAATTTACATAGAAAGTAAGGAGAAAGGGGGCTTTCTGAGAAAAGGATGAGTAAGAACGGAGAAATGGAGGGCAAGACCCTTAGCCACACATGGAAGGCAGAGGGACTGATCCAGCTGAGTGTTGGGGAGGGACAGGAGATCAAGTGAGTGAAGAAGGGTGCTGAGGCAGGTCTTGAGGAATGGGAAGGAGAAGGAAAGATGGGGTTATTGCTTAGGGAAGCCTGAGTTCAGTTTATGGTGATGGAAAAAATTTCATTAAGTGTAGGATTGCACAGGTGATTAATGTAATTGATTTCAATAAGTTGTACACCTGTAAAAAGTTGAATTGGCAAAGGTTGTATGATGAATTTACAAGGATAAAAAAAAGGGAAAGAAAAAAAAGAGAGAGAGAGAGTAGCTGCTTGAGACTGCTTTTGTACAATCAGAAATCTTCTGGGTTTTGGTTTCTTGGTTTGGAGGTTTAAGATCATAGTTTCATGGGCATCTCAGTTAATTGGCCTAATAGTGTGTAGAAGTTCTACCCCTTGTTCCTTGTAGAGTGCCTGGTGACACCTATCCAAGGTCCGACAATTGGTCTCTATTCATCTGAAGCAACAGAGGAAGAAGAAGAGTCAGAAATAGGAGGAGGAGGAGATGGAATGTGTGGTTAATTGCCTCCATGAACAATTGTTTCCTTTGCCATGAGACCAGAAGAACTGGATGGTGCCCGACTACCATTATTGAACATTTTGATCAAAGATTCTATAGAAGAATCCTGATCAAAACAGGAAAAATGAAGAACAGATTTCAAATTTGCATGTAATCCAGACTTTCTGGAGACACGGAGGATGGATGAACTCCTGAGACTATTTCCCCAAGATAATCTTGAAGTCTTAAACCAAAAATATCCCCTGAAAGTTTCTTTAAATCAAACAACAGTTTAGCTTAATTAATAAAGAAAACCAGCATTTAACATTGTGCTCTTTTAAGTAGTAGTTTTATGGGATCAAACCGAGAACAGCAACTCAAAAGATTAGATAGTAAACTTAGGGGGCAGTGAATTTATGTTAATAGGGGAGGAAAAATTCTGAAAAGGAGAGTGAGATTAGTTGCACCTTTGATGAATGTAATCAGTGTCACTGAATTGTACATGTAGAAATTGTTGAATGGGTAAATGTTCTGCTGTGTATATTCTCAACAACAACAAAAATACACAATAAATTAAAACAAACAAACAGAAACCAGCTATATCTGTCAGTAAAGAGCAGCGTGGTAAAATGAAGGCTCTGCCTGCATTAATCACTTGTGAGTCTCCGAGAAAAGAGTTCATCTTCTCTGAAGTTCAGTATTATCTGTAAAATAGAAGCAATAATACTGATCAAGAAGGCAGTGGTATACTAAATTGTAGCAGCATTTTAAAACAAGAGCTTAGGTTCTGGGTTTTCATCTTGATAATTGTTTGACCTTGAGCAAGTGACTGAATTTCTCAGAGCCTTTGTGACTTCTTCATTTAGTAAAGAGGAATATTACATAATAATTGCACTTACAAATCTGTCAGCTTTCTTAGAGATCTTGATAGAAGTTTATTCTAGATAGTTTTTAAACCTAAATAACAAACAAACCAATTGCTATCAAGATGACTTCAAATCATGCTAACTCCATGTGTGTCAGAGTAGAACTGTGTTCCATAAGATTTTCAGTGGTTGATTTTTGGGAAGTAGATTACCACATCTTTCTTTTGAGGTATGTCTGGGTGAGCTCTAACCATCAAATTTTGGTTAATAGCTGGGTGCATTAGTTGTTTATACCACCCAGAGTCTTTTTTTTTTTTTTTAAATTGTGATTTGGGTGAAAATTTACAGAGCAAATTCACTTTCCATACAGCAGTTCACATACACTTTGTCTCATGACATTGACCACAACTTACCACAATGCAACAGCTCCCCTCCCACTTCCTCCCCATAGTTACCTCTTCCCTGTGTCCATCCCTCCATGCACTCCTGACCCCTGAACTGTCTCCTGGGCATAAGCAGCCTTTCTTTCTCCCATAATTGTTCTCTCCAAGGAGTGTATCTACCTGAGGTAAATGTTCAACTCATATGCCTGTCTTTTGTTTGGCTGGAAACCACAGGTGTGGGTATAATTCCAGACCTGAACGGCAGCTAGGGGCCATAGTCTCAGTGGTTCCACCAGGCTCTATAGGACCAGCAAACCTGATCCCATCCTCTTTTTTTTTTTCTCCAAATGATTTTGAGTTTTGTTCCACATTGTTCTCCCTCTCTATCCAGGATCTCCTACATAGATCCCCTTCCAAGTGGATGACAGTGGTAGCCGGGCACCATCTAGTTCTTCTGGTCTCACAGTCATATAGGCTGCAGATTGGATGGTGTACCAGTTGCTAGGACTAGTTGTTTCCATGAATTTTTGGTTTTCTTCATTCTTCTTTGCTCTGGATGAGGAGAGACCCATTGTTGCATCTAAATGGCAGCTTGCTAGCTTTTAAGATCCTAGTCGCTACTTGCCAAAGTAGGAGGTGGAACAATGTTTTCCATAGTATGTTACACCAATTGAGCTTGATGTCCCCTGCGATTATGGTCCCAAGCCCACAGGTTCAACTACTCGGTCCCTCCACCCAGAGACTTTTGTAAACTCAATAAGAGTTTGTTAAGGGGAAGTCAGTAGTGTATAGCTTTCTCAGGAGGACCAGAGAACAGGGTTTGGAAGGCATTCAGGCTGCAAAAAGGTCCATGTCACACTGTAGGACTTCCCAATGGAGACAACCCTGCCATTGTCACCAGGCTGGACTTTGAAGCTTGCCCCACCAAGTTGGTACTGGGCACCATTGGCTGCCTCTCTGCTGCTGTATGTAGATGTCCTTGATATCATCCTTGCCACAGTGGCAAGAAGAAGTGCCTTCTTCTTTGGGCTACCAGTTTTCTAAAGGAAATCTTTTGAGTGTGCAAAAGGGGTAAGGAGACAGCATCTTCTGACCTCCTGTAACTACACAAGAGGAAGACAGCATCACTATCAACAGCCCAATGCATTCTCCTATGAGGTTGGACATGCCGCCACCCTCCAGCCCTCTTACTAACTGTGTTAGACTGAGTTCTCTAGAGAAATGAAACCAATAAAGCTTATATATATA
>NW_006921737.1:6457056-6458723 GCF_000298275.1 Orycteropus afer afer | reverse complement strand
GACAGTTGTAGGCAGCACAGCAGAATCCTGAGCCACAGAAGAGTGTCTCTTTTCCCAGGATGTCCATAAATATACTGGAAGCAGATCACACCCCTAGGTAAACTCCCTTTCAATGGATTGGCTGCTCAAAACATATACATCTGATTCCATGGAACAACCCACATCAAAATTGCTTAAACCACACAAAATTGTGGTCCAGCAAGTTGACACACAGCTCCAACTATCAGAGTAACCTTGACACCAACTGTTCCTCCCACGGCACCCACCACCTCTCTGCTGCTTTCAATCATTTGCTGCAGTGGTGACTCAGAACTCACAGATTATGGGGTTTATTAGGGAAGCAACAGGCTACAATTCAAGTTAAGGAACATTCTCAGTCTCTCAGCCAGTCATCTCTCAGCCAACAGTCTCTCTCAGTAACATGTCTCTCTCTGAGCAGTGCATGTCTCTCGCATCTCTCTCAGCAGTCTTTCTCTCTCAGAAGCATTTTCTCATCTGGAAGTCAGAGAGACCTCTTCTACCTCTAAGAGGTCTCCTTTTGAGCCTGGCAGAGTGACCAAAAACAACCAGTTCCAAAATCAGAATTCTACACAGCTGAGAGAGAGTGAACTTCCTGGAAGATTGTTTTGTGTTGCTCCAGGAGGATGACTTAACAAGCAGCTACTCAGTTACTCACAGCAAAGTGGGAGTTACAAATACTATGGCTAGAAAAGCCATGTTGTTGTTGTTGTGTGCCGTTGAGTTGCCCCAACTCATAGTGACCCTTCCTTGGGTTGCCGAGGCAGTATCACTACAGAAGTAGATTGCCCAACCTTCCTTCCAAGGAGTGGCTGGTGGGTTTGAACTACACTGCAGAGTGAATGTGAATGGTGGAAACTGGGTCACATGCTTGTGCTTAGCTGTTATGGAGGCTTGGAAAGTGAGTTCCAGTATTCTGCCTTTGGGAGGAGAGTTCCTAGAAGATGGAGAAGTATCTGAGTACAGGAAAGATGTTCAAAGGCGTTGAGTGCCAAGAGCATGATCAATATCACTACTATGTAGCTTATAAGGTTCTTATGAGGATTAAATGATATAAGGTATGTCTGGCAGTTAGTACAGTGCCTGGTACAGTAAGAAAGCAATAAATGCTAATCATTACTATTATTATTATTAATAAATGTGGCAATGCCTAGGAGAAGAGACATGTGGTGAGGTGTGATTATAAGAGCAGAAGATGACAGTTGACAAAGGAACCTCCTAAGTAAATGAGTTCAGCATGGCCCATGACCTGACCCTTGGTATCATAGGCTCTGAAATTTGACTCAACAGTGTGTGGAGCCTGCTTTTCTTTCAGGAACACCTTCTTTCATTATTTTTAATCTATTACATTACAGTGAGAAATAGAAATATCCTGTCCATGTATCCCTTGATGGTCCTGTCCATCACACAGACCTGTCCTAACGTAAAAGAACCATGGGAATCCAGTTGGATAAGAAGTTTGCTTGGTATCAGTTCTCTAGTGCTGCTATAACAGAAATACCACAAGTGTATGGCTTAACAAACAGGAATTTATTCTCTTACAGTTTAGGAGGCCAGTTGTTGTTGTTGTTGTTATGTGCCATCGAGTCAGACCCGACTCATAGCGACCCCTCCTTGGGTTTCCAAGGCAGTATCACTACGGAAGTAGG
>NW_006921737.1:6440330-6456949 GCF_000298275.1 Orycteropus afer afer | reverse complement strand
TTGAACCACCAGCCTTCTGGTTAGCAGTCAAGTGCCTTAGCCACTATGCTACCAGAGCTCCCGTTTAGGAGGCCAGAAGTCCAAATTCAGAGTGCTGGCTCTAGGGGCTGGGTGAAGGTCCCTCAGCCTTGGACTTCAATATTTCCTCTTAGACTTATTCCAGGCCCACTGGAGCTAGAGGCAGCTCTTAACTCAGACAGCTTCTGGTTGCTGAGGCTGATGAACCCAAGGTCAGCAGGTAAAATTGGCACACTCTCAAGATCAGCAGGCAGCTTTATAGGCCACTGGTCTGAGCCCAGGAATAAGCTCAAGATCAGCAGGCAACACGACAGGACACTGGTTCAAGTCTAGAAACTGGAAATGAAGACTTGGCCAAATGCAGGATCCAGATGTCTCAAAGCAGGGTACACCCTGAAGTCTCCTTAGCCACTCACAACAGATACCACTATAGATGTAATTACAATCCCATTAAGGGGAATAACCATCCAGCTGCCAAACTACTCAGAAACAAGACCCAGCCAATTTGACACATAACCTTAACTACCATACTTGGTGAGCATGAACTTAGAACTTGGAATTTGGGCATAGAGGTTACAAGACCAACAGTTGTTTGGCTCATTCAATTCTGTAGCAGGAATTTAGGGGTACTGTGGAGCTGGACAAGTCCTCTCCTGGACCAAACCCCTAGACTGGTGGTGTGCTGGCAAATGATTGACAATTGGCTCCTTGTGGAGGTAGAGGTGGGGGTGGCTGGCTCCAATTTGAAGATTTTCCCCACTTCCACTATTGCCAATTTTGTGATGGCATGTGATATCATTGAATATAGAGTTGGGAAAAAAATGTGTCCACTTGGCTTCTGTGTGCAGATATGAGTTCAAGCACATCACTCCTTTGGACTGAGTTGACATTGATTCCACTGAGGGTAACCTCCTGAACTTTCACTTTTTAATCTTTTTAAGTTGTAGTATTTTCTCCTAATTGCAAAAGCCGTGTTGTAGAACACTGGTATATAGGCCAAAAACCAAAACCAAACTCATTGCTGTTGAGTCGGATCCAACTCATAGCATCCCCTCCTTGGGTTTCTGAGGCAGTATCATCACTATAGAAGTAGATTGTTCAACCTTCCTTCTGAGGAGTGGCTGGTGGGTTTGAACCACCAGCCTTCTGGTTAGCAGTCAAATGCCTTAGGCACTATGCCACCAGAGCTCCCTCGTGTATAGGGAGAAGTAAAAAAATGAAAACGAAAAATCACTAGAATAAACCACAACTTAATTTTTTTTTCTTCTTTGCCTTGCACCATATGAAATTGATGATAGTCAACCATTTTGATCTATAAAAAAGGCAATTTTATATATAGTTTGACATAATACATTTCACATTGTATATAAAATTTTATGTTCTACTCTGCATATACTGTTATATCATAAACATTTCCCCATATCATTAAATTTTCTTTGAAGGTGTGGTTGTTAATGACTGTCTTCTGGTAAATTGCATGACTGGCCATAATTTATAGCCATATTTTATCATAGGATATTTGAATTGACTTTCTTCTTCCCTCCCTCTTTCTTCCTTCCTCCCTCTCTCCCTCTCTTCCTTTTTTCCTCCCTTCCTATTCTCTTCTTCTGCTGTTATAAATAATAATGAAATAACTGTCTTGTAACATCAATAATCTCTGATTATTTCCCTAGGATACAAATTTAGAAGAGGAATTACTAGGTCAAAGGGTTTGAACAATTTGAAAGCTCTAGATACATAATGCCAGCATGTTTTCCCCGAATTATGCTAATTTATCCTCTAATTAGCAATATATCATAGTGCTGGTTTCACTGCAAACTTGACAGCAATGAGAATTGCCTTTTATTTTATCTTTGTCTTTCCTAAGTGCAACAGGAGAAAAATGGTTGAATTAGCATAAGTTTGTTTCATGATTTAGAGATTTACAGTAATGAATAGAGAGATGAAATGGAGGGAGAGTCTTGTCTGATGTCCTGATGATGTAGATGACTAACTTCCATGCTTATTTTAGAGAGATGGGAAAGAAATAAAGTTATAGACTCATATAGCCTCTCAAAGTCATTTACTGCCACCCCTACACCTGTAAACTCCTCTTCACCCACCCACTTTCCATGACCTTTTCTGCCAACAGTACGTCAATGGGTGGTCTTAATGGATGAGTAAGTGTGTGGCCAGATGGCTGTGCATTTTTTATTTTTGTCATGATTGAGTTGAATTACTATCATTTGGTCTAGGTGACTCAGCTAAATAATCATAACACATTACCAGGAGTGAAAAGAACTGGTGTGGGTGGCTTGTTAAGTATGAGCATGGGGCCCTGTCATGTTGCTGTGGCTTTCTTGTTTTGATTTATTTTCAACTTCAATATGGGACTTCCTGCATTGCCAAACCTAGCTTTTAATTTCCACCTGTGTGAGTGTGGAGTGAAGGGAAGAAAGGCAGGCAGAACAGGAGGAATGTGACAGGACCATCATTGCAGGTTGGCAGGAATAGAGTGAGAATGTATTTGGGAGTGGAGGGTGGAATGAGAAAGAAGATCATTGATTCTTTCCATCAGTTCCAATTGTCAAGGTGGAAAACTCAAACTAAACATGTGAGAGAATGGTGTTGCCATTCTTTGTTCCACCACTAATGAAGAATATCAACAGCTGACAGTGCATTTAAGCCAAAAAAAGATAGGACTGGGGGCTGTTAGTGAAGAAAACTCCCCCCAAAAACCAAATGCACTGCCATAGAGTTGTTTCTGACTCATAGCGAACCATTTGGGTTTCTGAGGCAATAAATCTTTATGCAAGTAGATTGCCCAGTCTTCTTCCCACAGAGTGACTAGTGGGTTTGAACCACCAACCTTCTGATTAGCAGTCAAATGCCTTAGGCACTATGCCACCAGAGCTTCTCTTAGTGAAGAAAGGAATCATCCAAACCAGCACTTACCAAGCATGAGTGGTTCATGGACTCATAAAAGGAATTTTTCCTCTTTGGCAATAGCCATTGTAGTCTGTGCTTTCTCTGGTCCTTCTCTTCTACAGTTTCTGGTAGAGAATGGGAGCACATTTGCTGCTAGGGAGCTCTGGTGGCATATTGCTTAAGGCATTTGACTGCTAACCAGAAGTTTAGCAGTTCAAACCCACCAGCCACTCCTCTGAAGGAAGACTGGGCAATCTACTTCCGTAGAGATACTGCCTTGGACACCCAAGGAGGGGTCACCAAGTCGGAACTGACTTGATGGCAGTGAGTTTGATTTTTTTTAGTTTGGTGTGATCTGAGTTGGGACTAGACCTTGCTGTGGTGAAATATATATAGGCTAGCAACATCAGCCATACTTGGGTTACAAAAGAGGTACTGATATGTTAGGTGTTTTGGTTGACTACTACAAGGTGGGTGGCTTGCAAGAGTAGAAATTTATTGTCTCACAGTTTTGGAGGGTATGAGTCCAAAATCAGGATATTAAGCATTCTGATTCCTTTTGAGGACTCTAAAAGAAAATCTGTTTCAAGACATTCTCCTGGTTTCTGGCGATAATTGGTGATTCTTGGTGATCTTTGGCTTGTAGATCGGTGACTCTAATTTCTGCTTCCTTCTTCCCATGGCCGTCTTCCCTCACTCTCCTCTCTCTGTGTCTCATCTCTTCTCCAGTCATATAGAATTAACTTATAACATGTAACGTGTAACTGATAACATCTTCGAAGACTGTTTCCAGACAAGGTACTGGGGGTTAAGACTTCAATGTATCTTTTCAGGGACACAATTCAATCCATAGCAATAGGTTACCTCATATTTCTATAAAATCAGTAATAGTAGTTACCTCATCTGGTTTCTGTGAGGATTACAATGTCATTCTTCTTTAAAACTTTTTGGAAATATGATCTAAATACATGTGTTTTAGAAATGAGAGATTACTTCATGATGTGCCTGATCTCAAGTAGTTACCATGTAAATGTTTGCTCCTTTTCATCCACTCTTCCCTTAGCAACTCCCCTGCCTGTGTTTCCTTTTAGTTGTCATGGGCCAGATGTCTCTTAAGTATCTTCAGAGAAACTGTGACAGACAATACTCCTGCTGGGGTCCTTTCTCTGGCAATTTCCTGTCCCTGTGCTTTACTCCCAAGATCCCTGGGTAGCACAAGCAAGTTGCACTTGACTACTAACCTAAAGTTTGGCAGTTTGAACTCACCCAGTGGTGCAATGGAAGAAAGGCCTGGTGATCTGCTTCCATAAAACTTAGAGCCAAGAGATCTGATGGAATAGTTTTACTTTGTAAACATGAGGTTGCCATGAGTCAAAACTGATTCAACACAATGAGACTGGTTTTTGGTTCTTTGTTCTCAGTATCTGGTCTTTGTTCTTATTACTAGAGACTTTCCTGAACTCCCTTGTCCTGCTCACGTTGCACAGAGGAGGGGTGTTGTTCACTGGAAAGAAGGAAAGTGAGCTCTATAGAAACCTAGTGAGTTGCTAAGGGTCTCAGAGTGAGTTAAAACCAGAACAGGGCCAGGCTCTGCCTGGTGGGTGCTGGTTTCCTCCTCTGGGCTGTCTCAGAGCAGACCTTTTCCCGCCATCAGCGTTGCCAAAGTAGGAGTTCACTGTGGATCCTTCCAAGTACCCCAGCTTTCATAAAAAACAAATCAAAATTCTTCATCATAGCTTCTAAGCCTCTGTTTTTGGGCAGTTTGCCTGCTACAAGACAGAGATGATCTGTACAAAATAAAACAATAAAAACTGACAGAGCTTAAACAAAGAGAATGGCACTCCCCAGGTGCCATAAATGCAGAAAGGGGTCAGATTCAGAACAGTTAAAAGGATTTTACTGCTGTGATGTCTGATTGGGGTTTTAGACTGGATCTAGGCTCTATGCCTTAGAGATTGAGATTTATAGTTAATTCAAGGATATGAGCCCTGACTGAGGGCCGTGAGAAGCTGGGAGGAGAAAGCTGTAAATGACCTACTCTTCATAAAGCTCACAGCCTCAAAGTGTTCCTTGTTTTTGGGGACTAGGAAATCTCTGTCCAGTAGCACAAAAGTTGTAGGAGGGAATTAAAACTCCAGATATACACCAAAACTGAATATAGGGTCCGAATTCACTGAAAGGCAAAGGATTAAGGTAAAAGTAGTCCAGGACCATGGAGATGTCAGGATTCTAACAAAAGCAAAACCCAAACCTCTCTGTGATGATGTTTTATAACCCACAGCACACAGGATATACAACACTTATTGAAGGTGAGCTAACAACAACAACAAAAAGACAAACTATAAGAGAAACGAGCCCCAAGAGAAAGAGCCTACTGAAACAACAAATGGAAAAAATTAGTACTCCTCCCCCAAGAACAAAAATTTTAGAATAAGCTTTAAAAAAATAAGAACCATATAAAATAAGTAAGTTTGAAATAATAAGAAAGAAAAAAATAAGTAGAAACAGCAAGAGGAACAGAATCATAATGAAAGAACAGAACTTTCTCATCTGTTTTTCTCACAAGATTTTGAACATTTGGAGACATGTCTCAACTTATTTCATTCACTCTCGGTCCCCAGAACCCAGGACCTAGTAAGGCTCAATGGCGTTTGCTGAATGAATGGATGAGTTCTTGTCCCTGCCTTTGGAAGAGAGTGACTGAGAACATCTGATATGTATCTAGATCTGGTCTCTTTTTATCCTGTATATGCCAAGGTAAGACTTGTAAGTGGTTCACAGGAAGGAATTCTGGGGTTTTCTCTCTGAAGACCTTTGTCTTCTTTGCCTTCAATGGTGTGAGGGTATAAACCCTAGACTCAAGCATATGCCCATTCTGTAATTTGTCACAAAGGTGAAAGAAATAGAGTAAACTGATTTTTTTTCTATTTGGAATGACCCTGAATACCAAGAAGCCCAGTTTCCTTCCCAAAAGACTATGACAAAGGACCTGCACAATTCCATGTCCATACATATACAGATTTCCCAGTTGCACACACAGGACTCTCCTTTCCACTAATCTTTTGGGCCACCTAGTGGAGTGAGGAGATACTTGGCTTGTACCAAAAGACTTGGGTTAGAGTTATATCCCAATCATCACTAGTCTTGCCTTTGTGTGAGTCTCTCAATCTCTCTGTGCTTCAGTTTATAGCATTTGTTGTATGGAGTTGATAAGACATGACCCACTAACATCTCAAGATTGCTGTGGAGATGAAATAATTGGGTCAAAAAACTTTATGAATGTTAAAATGCAATATAATATGAAGGAAACTGATCTGTGACACAGAGTAAAAGTGCTTAATCCTGTACCACATCATATGTGACAGTCAGTGTAAGATTGGAGGTGAGGGGTGTTATAATTTAAAGGCACAGGTCCCCGGGGAAGGTGAGATCTAAGCCAAAATTGGAAGGAAGACTAGAATTAACCCAGTAAATTGGGAAGAGGGAAAGAATATTACTGGAGAGAGCAGCATGTGCAAAGGTCCAGAGAAGAAAGCAATTGGCATTTTGGAAAGAAGATGAGTGTGGCTGGATCGTGCTCTCTCAGGTTCTCCTTGTTGGCCTCCCTGAAGTTCATGCCATTGAGGTTTCTAAGTATTGTGCATGCCAGCTGCCAATGGAACATCTGCCCCTTCTTTGTTGTCTGCTCCAGGCATCTGGAACCCTTCCCTACTGGATCTTCCTGGTGCTGAGTTCTCTCCAATCTCACTAAAGTTCTTGAGCTGTCACTTTCTTCTATTAAATTTGGATATGCTCAGTCCCATGGCTTTCTCTCCCCGCTCCCAACAGTGCCTCCTTTCTCCTAGATACCCACATACTCTCTATTCTTAGCTCTGTTTATGATCCTCTTCCACATTCATTGCTCTTCTTCCTCCCAGCTGCCATTTTATTTTAAAAATGGGATAAGCTGATATGAAACAAGGTTAATTTCACAGCCAATCAGCACAACACATGTGACAAACATCTGTGAAAATCAGCATCTTAGGAAAGTAAAAATGGCTCAGAAAAGGACTTCCTAATGTCAGAAGAATTGGATCCGGAAAGAGACAGAGATAACAAGTCAAACAAGGACAAAGGGAAAGGTCTTGAATTAGTCAACCATTCAATATTTTTTCTTTACACATAGTCATAGTGTTGGATGTTGAGGGAGACACTAAAATGTCTAAGGCACGATCCTTACCAGAAAGATGTTATAATCTCATTTTAGAGAAATAATAAGAAAAGAAAAAGAGCAAGCAGCTAACTTTTATACAGTTCATTGAGTTTCCTCTCATGCATGTGACTCCACACTTCAGGAGGATGATTTTTCTCAACTCTGTTATGAACTTTATTCTGGAAATAGAGTTGACTAGTATGTCATGGGCTGTGTATGGAGTACACACTCTCATATGACATTGTGTATAGTGTTCAGAATGTCAGGACAAAAATAAGACTGGCTTTGCTGTGACTAGAGACCCCTGCTTCTTTGGAGTTTAGTGGAGTCCTTATAATCATCTGTGCAGAGTATTTGCAGTAAGAGAAATTTTGAGCTTCAAGAGCCGAGGGAACCATCACATCAGGTTTAGCCTCCCAGCTAAGGATGGAATCCCTTTCATGATATCATTTTTGGGGAAAAAGTTTGATTGACAAAAAGTTGGTTTTGGGAGTCATACGGATCTGGTTCAATTCTGGGTTCTGCCACTAATTAGCTGTGTGGCCCTGGTAAATTACTGAAAATTTTCTGGGCTTAGTTTCTTCAATTGATTAGAGCTCTTGGTTGTACATGATAGAAAATCCCACTGGAATGGGCTTAATCTGTTTTTTTTTTTTTTAATTTTTATTGTGATTTGGGTGAAAGTTTACAGAGCAAATTCATTTTTCATACATTAGTTTATACACATTTTGTTTCCTGACATTGACTGCAGTCCCCAAAATGTAACAGCTCTGTTCCCAGTTCCTCTTTCCTGTGTTCTTTCTTCCTATGTATTCTTGGCCCCTGAGCTATGTCCCTGTGCAAGTACTGCCCTTATATTCTCCCATGATTGGCTGTTCTGAGGAGTGTATCCACCTGGTGTAAATGTTCACCCTATATGTCTGTCTATTGTTTGGCCAGAAACCACAGGAGTGAATTCAATTTGAGGTCTCAAGGCTAACTAAGGGCCATGGTATCAGAGGTTTCACCAGGCCCTATCAGACCAGTAAGTGTTTTTTTTTTTATAATGATTTTGAGTTTTGTGTTTTTTTCTCTCCCTCTATCCAGTATCTCCTGCACTGATCTGTTTCCAAGTGGTTGACAGTGGTAGCCAGGCACCACCTGGTTCTTCTGAATCTCATGGTCATATAGGCTTAGGTTTGCGTGGCCCACCAGTCCCTTGAACTAATTGTTTCCATGCATCTTTGATTTTCTTCATTCTTCTTTGCTCTGGATGAGGAGATACCAATTGTTTCATCTAGATGGTTGCTTGCCAGCTTTTAAAACTGGAATGGGCTTAATCTTAACAAGAGATTAAAGAGAATTTTTGGCTCATGTAATTGAAATATCCAATGCTAATTCCAGCCTCACATCTGGTTAGATTTGGAATTCATTTTCCTTTATTTCTCAGCTCTGCTTACTGTTGTGTTGGTTGCATTCTCAGGCAGTGTCCCTAAAAGAGAAGACAAAGTGATGGCTAGTAACATAAGACTGGTCTTCATAGGTCTTAGCAAACTCTATAGATATAAAGCTTTTCTTTCCCAATAGTTTTAGGAAAAAAATCACATAATCTTATTTGTTTTGTCTGGCATGACTCAGACAATTAACCCTGAACTAATCATGTGGTTAGAAGGTGAAATACTGATTAGCCAGACTTGAATGATGCCGCTAACCCATGAATAAGTGTGGGGATGGGGTGGGAAGTTGGGACCCATCCAAACCGCAAGATCAAAAAGTGAGGAAAGAGTGGTTCTCCAAAGGAAACTGGAGTTTCTAACAGCAGAAGAAAGGGGAATGGTGATGAGACAGGAAAAAACAACAACTATTCAGTTCCCTCCATTTATTGGCTAAATGAGGATAGTTGTATTTTCTCTTTGTTCAATAATTTTCTCCAAATTGTCTTCTATTATAATCCACATAACTAGGACCCTCCACAACATGCAGTTAGTATGTATTCTGAATCTTTGCCTGGAAATAAGTAATAGAGCCTCTAGCAAATGCTGTGGGGAGAGGTAACCAGAGTTTAATGGAGATTGTCTGTGGGCAAAATTTCCTAGACTTCAATTTACCAATAACTCTTCTTGATTACAGCTTTAGAGTTTATAGAATGTAATATTCTTCTCCTGCCCATGTCATCTCACTACTATATGTGTTTTTCATTTCAGCCCATATTTTATATTCTTTTTTCTTTTTATTGTGATTTGGTTGAAAGTTTACTGAGCCAATTCACTTTCCATACAGCAGCTCATATGCACTTTGTCTCATGACATTGACTACAATTTACCACAATGTAACAGTTCCCTCCTACTTCCTCCCCATGGTTACCTCTTCCCTGTATCTTTCCCTCCATGCACTCTGCCCCCCCCCCCAGCTGTCTCACTTTGCATACACAGCCCTTCTCTTCTCCCATGATCGATCTCTCCAAGGACTTGTATCTAGCTAATGTAAATGTTTGCTCATATGCCTGTCTTTTGTTTGGCTGGAAGCCACAGGAGTGGGTTCAATTCCAGACTTGAAAGGCAGCTGGAGGCCATAGTTGCAGTGGTTCCATCAGGCTCTATCAGACCAGCAAACATGATCTTTTTTTAAAATGATTTTGAGTTTTGTTCCACATTGTTCTCCCATCTCATCCCAGGAGCTCCTACAGAGATCTTGCTCCAAGTGGTTGACAGAGGTAGCCAGGCACTATCTTGTTCTTCTGGTCTCATTGTTGTATAGGCTGACAATCACATGGTGTACCAATAGCTTGGACTAATTGTTTCCATGTGTCTTTTCTTTTCTTCATTCTTCTTTGCTCTGGATGACAAGAGACCCATCTTGCATCTAGATGGCCACTTGCAAGCTTTTAAGATCCCAGTCTCTACTCTCCAAAGGAGGATGTAGAACAATGTTTTTGTGTAGTATGTTATGCCAATTGAGCTTGATGTCCCCTGTGACCATGGTCCTGAACAGTCCAACTACTTACTCCCTCTGGGTAGCTGGCTGTGGCCAAGAAGTGTCTACAACATAGTCCCTTGTCAGCTCTACTGTATACCTGGGAATTCTTACAGAACATACAAATACACTTGTAGAAACATTGTCTGCCAACCCTATCCATGGTCTTGGGCACACACCCCACTTCATAGACATACCTAATAGTTCATCCTGTTCACCCATCTATCCACCTGTATATCAATGTTTGCTTTCACTGACAACTCAGTACTGTATGTGCGAAAGTGTTCATCTTTGTTGTCTGTACCTCCCATGCACCTCTCTATCTTCCTCTTCCTCAATGGCACCATGTTGATCACTCGTATTTGGTACATTGCCTTTCTCTTCACCCAAATCGATACTTATCTCTACCTATCTAACAGTGTTCCCTCCCCTCTCATCTCACCCCTGGTAACCAACGAAGAAAATTTCCTTCCATATATATACCTTTCTTTGATTTTTTACAGTAATGGAATAATATATTTGTCCTTCTGTGATTGACTTATTTCACTCAATGTGATGTCCTCCAAGTTAATCCACATTGTGTTGTGTTTTGCAGAGTCTATATTATTCTTTAGGGTTGCATAATATTCTGTTGTGTGTATGTACCATAGTTTGGTTGTCTATTCTTCTGTTGATGGGTACCTAAGTTGTTTCCATCTTTTGGCTATTGTAAATAGTGCTGTGATGAACACAGGTGTGCATATATCTGTTCTTGTCCTGGTTCTCACTTATTTAGGATATATACTTAGTAATGGAATGGCTGGGTCAAATGGTATTTCTAATTCCAACTTTTTAAAGAATCGCCATACTGCTTTCCACAGTGGTGATATCAATGTATAGTCCCACCAGCAGCATGTGAGGGTCTCAATCTCTCTACATCCTCACCAGCATTTGTTATTTTCTGTCTTGTTGAACTTTGCTACTAGTGCTGGAGCAAGATGGTATCTCATTGTTGTTTTGATTTACATCTCTCTAATGTTCAGACCAAGTTTCAATTGAAAATGTCAAAATACTGCCCACACATGGCCAGAACCCAGCTGAGAAGATAGTCACTTTATGAGACTTGCCAAATGGGGTTTGGTGCTTATCTGATCATGAATTGTGAATGCTTTTAGGACAGATGGTGTAATCATATCCAAGAATAATGCCCTTTCAAGAGTGATGCTAATTGGATCACATGGCATAGGAGTTCCACATCTGTTACATGAGAAACCACACATGGCAGAGACTGAGTTTCCTTAAACTTGAGTTTCTTTCCATTTCCATGAGTGGTTAGAAGCTTACTTGAGTTTGTCCAGTATACATTTGCAAAGTGCCAGCTACCTAGATTCATTCATTCATCATTTATTTATCCATAGAGATATATTGAGTTCCTTCTACATAGCAGGCACTATTTTACATGTTTTTGTTTTCATGAAACTTTCATTTAAGTTTGGAGAAGGCAAGTAATAAGTAGATAAATTGAAAAAAATCAATAATATAAATTCAGATAATGATAAACACTGTGAAGACAGACAATGGGAAAATTGTTTGTGTGTTTGTGTATATGTAGTGGTATAGGAAATGGTGATGGGGAAGCTAGTTGTAATTGGGTGGGCTGGGAAGGACCTTTTTAGGGGCTGACATTTCAGCTTACCTCTAAATGATGGTGTAATGGTTAAGGCATTTGGCTGCTAACCAAAAGATCTGTCGTTTAAACCCACAGGCTGCTCTGTGGAAGAAAGATGAGGCAATCTGCTTCTCTAAAGATTTACAGCCTTGGAAACCCAATGGGGGTCACTATGAATCAGAATCTACTCAATGGCAGTAAGTTTGAGTTGGAATATCATAAATAAGGAGCTCTTGTGGTGTAGTGGTTAAAGCATTGGGCAGTTAACATAAAGGTCTGTGGTTTGAATCCATCAGCTACTCTATGGGAGAAAGATGAGGCAGTCTGCTTCCTTAAAGATTTACAGCCTTGGAAACCCTATGGGTTAGTTCTACTCTGTCCTATAGGGTTGCTGTGAGCTGGAATAGACTCAGTAGCAGTGAGTTTGTTTTTTTTCTGGAAAATCGTAAATGGGATCCCTTGGTGGTGCAAATGGTTGTGTTTGACCATTAGCCAAAAGTTTGGCAGTTTGAACACAACCAGCGGTACCATGGACAAAAGGCATGGTGATCTACTTCTGAAAAATAAGGCACTGAAAACCCTAAGTCACACAGTTCTACTCTAACACACATGGGGTAGCCATGAGTTGGAGTTGACCTGATGACAACTGGTTACTGGTCATGGAGTAGGAGAGAAGTGGGATATGTTTTGGTGACACAACTTCAGATGGACTGGATGTGTCTGGTGAGAGGCAGAGGGGAATCAAGCACAACTTAGACTTAAGAGCAGGCAGTTTATTCCCTGCCCGCATTACACTTGTCATCAAACAGTCCAGACAGATGCATATTTATTTGCATTGAGGGTTTAATTTGGTAGTGTTCTTGGCTTATTCACTCATGCAATCATGGGAATGACTTTATGCCACAAAGCAAGGGATACATCATGACCAAATAGGGCTTGGAATAGAAGCACACATGTTTATTTTACCTGATTTGCCACCCCCAGGATTCTGGAGCTCCAAATTTATAAGGCAGCCATGGTTAATTTCCTCTTCCTCCAGCCCCAGTGACCCTGGGAAGGGACCTAGGGTTATAGTAGAGTCTTTAGCCATGACCTATGCTGGGAGAGATCAGAGGCTGGATGACTTCATTCTCTGGAAGTCCTGAAATACACATAGTCCCCTGCATGTGCTAGGCTCTTACCCTCCAGGCCTATTATATGTGCTGTTCTCTTTCACCAGAGCCCTTTCTCCTTGCTTGTCTGCCCTTGTCATCCTTCAGATTTCAACCCTGTGCCTATTTCTTCTGCAAAGCCTTCTCTGACTTTCCCCAGCAGGTTATCCTGGCATCTCTCCCTGTTCCCTCTGTTGGATATAAATCCACAGTAGCAATTATGCTAATAAATTCTCAGTTTTTAGTTTTTCCATCTTTCTTTCTACTAGATTGTAAGCTCCTCAAGGGCAGAGTGTATATGTTTGTGTTTGTATGGATGTGTGTTTGCATGTGTGTGTGATTATATGTATGTTTTTGTGTTTGCAAGTACATGTGTGTGTGTGTGTGTGTGTACTGGGACATCGGTGGTTTAGTAGTACAATTAGAGCCTTCTATGTGAGAGACCTGTTTTCAATTCTGGCCAATGCACCTCATGCACACCCACCACCTTTCTGCCCATGGAGGCTTGTGTGTTGCTATGATGCTGAACAGGTTGCAGAGGATCTTCCAGATTAGGAAGTACTAGTAAGAAAGGCCTAGTGATTTTTCTAAAAATCAGCCGGTGAAAATCCCCTGGACCACAAGGGTCTGATCCACAACTGATAATGGGAATCATGCAGGACTGGGAGGTATTTTGGTCTGTTCATTGTGCATGGGTCCTCCATGAGGAAGGGGTCAGACTCTATGATAGCTAACAACAACAACAACAAATGTTTGTATGTTTGTGTATGTGTGCACCTGTATATTCTCAGTATCTAGTGGAATATTTGTCATATAGGAGCAAGGAATACAAAAGGAGGGTTAACCTTTTGAATAGAGGAGCCAAGGAAGGTCAGTAAGGAATGGAGGGAGACTGAACCATCAAGATAAAAGTTGTACGTCAGCCCTCTAATTGGGGCTAAGATAGCTTTGTTGTGGATTCTTATCCCCCAAATAGGCACAGTGTGGGAAACAAGAGTAAAGATATTAACCTTAATGATGGTGGCTCTTTCTTAGGGAAAGATCCCTTGGCACCCCGGCAAGTCGAGTTGAGGGGTCCTTGCTTTCATAATAGCTCAGGGTGAACAGGTCTTTCTAGTTGAAATGTTCAATCATTTTGACTCTGTTTTTTCCCTACCCTGGACAAATTTTTCTTCGTGCAACAATGACCTTATTCAGATTCCTCCAAAATATCATTGGGTTTGAAAGCTGCATCAGCTGAATTTCAGTCACTTCCTCATGTCAGTATCATTGAGTGCCTTCGTCTGGAAAAACAGGTTTGTCTCAGTATTTATCTGCCATTGTATGGAGTGTGCAGAACAGAAAAAAAAAATGGAGGGAAAATCGATAGGCTTAGGGAAAGGAAAGCTATGGTTACTTGACAATTGCAACAGTTTTGAAGAAAATAAAATAAGGCCATCAATCAAGTTATTAAATATGTAGTAAAATTTTGTATTTTCAAATGCATTCCTCTTCTTAGCACTTGTGCATTCATTCATTTATTGATTCTTCATTTTTTTACTAGACTTTCATGAAAAATATTGCAGAGAAAAGACTACAATCTCAGAATTAAAAAAATAAGACTTTATTGTTTATAAGAACTGTGTTGCTGAAAAGTACCCATCAGCCAGTTCATCTCTCATTAAAATTTCAGGCTTTCTTTTATACTTGAGTAAAATCCAATATCCTTCCAAAATTTGTCTTAAAATTTTCCAGGGAAGAGAGGCCTCAGGAACCTCAGGTAAGGAAGATGGGGCATGAATGCACTCCCCAGGAATGAAGAAGGAAGACCTGAATCACTAGGGGGAAACTCTAAAAAGGTTATTTGAAAGTATATGGAATCCCTGATAACATGGAGTCCCTGGTGGTACAAATAGTTAATAAGATCAACTGCTAGTTGAAAGGTTGGAGGTTTGAGTTCACCACAGGCAACTCAGAAGAAAGGTCTAGTGATCTATTTCTGAAAGATCAGCCAGTGAAAGCCATATGGAGCATGGTTCTACTCTGAAACACAGGAGCCTCACCATGAATCAAAGTTGACCAGATGGCAACTGGTTTTCAACTTGTTACTGATAACATGTATTTGAAAGAGGTCACCATATTTACTTAGCAAAATTTTTGGAATCACAACAGGCTGCAGCATTTGAGCAAGGGAGTAAAATGAAGAAACTCTAGAAAGGGTCATAGTGTTTGTCCAGAGGAATAAAGCATTATGATATTCAGGATATATTTGCTGAGTAAGTTTTTTTTTTTTTTTAACCTTTTAAAATAGGACACATGAAAGTCTGAAGGTACAGAGGGGCTGATTTCCCGGTCACATGCTCTAGGCCCGGTGGGAACATCAAAGATGACTTAAGTGTGGTCTTTGTCCTCCAGGTGTTCTTTGTCTGGTGGGTGAGACAGATAAGCAAATTGATAAATTATACGGTAGATGGGCAGATGTGATTGTAGTGATATAAATCACCCTGTGGTGAGGTGCACAGCAGGGAATAATTTGCTTTGTTGGAGGGTGTCAGGGGTGTTTGCATAGAGGAGATGACATCTGAGCTGTGTGTTTTATGGCTGAGTGGATATTTTTCAGGAACAATGGGAAGGATTACTAAACAGGAAAGGGCATTCCAGCAGAAGCATTAACACATGGAAAGGCAGAATGTCATGACCAGGGCTGGCATGTCGGAGACCCATAAGAAGTTTGGGGTACTGGAGTATGCCTGGTAAAGAACTTTGGAGATGGCACTGGACAAATGGGTGGGTAGAATTTTGGAGGCTGGGTTGGGGCATTTGGATTTACTCCTGCAGTGGTATTTGTTAAACTGAAGATCTATTTGAGCACCCACCCCTTTCTTGCCTAAGTAACTATGGGATTGACTGCTCAGAGCTCCTCTTTTCAGCATAAAGCACCCAGGGGAAGAGAGAGAGCAAGGAAATGGAAAGACTAAAGTTGAATATGGTGTTTGGGTTTCCAGCTGGCCACACAGAGATTTTGCATAAAAAGACATTCCATAAAAAGCTTTCACTCCATTTAATTGTCTCCTCCACCCAGGCTCAGGGGCCCAAGTTGCTTTGGAGGTACATGCATGGTCTGAGATTAACTAATTATA
The DNA here is from genome assembly GCF_000298275.1 of Orycteropus afer afer. Taxonomy (NCBI): domain Eukaryota; kingdom Metazoa; phylum Chordata; class Mammalia; order Tubulidentata; family Orycteropodidae; genus Orycteropus; species Orycteropus afer. The sequence goes on along the minus strand of NW_006921737.1, from coordinate 6,440,962 downwards.
CCATAAAGTTGTTCCCAGATCTCTTGAGAAATAAGAGAAAGTGAGTTTTTCTCAATAATTCCAACAGATAAGATACTTAGCTGGAACATACTGCATTGTTTTCCCTCCATTGTGTTGTCCACTTAGTCTTGTGGTTGTGGACTTTCTAACATGGTAGAGAAGACACAGGGAGGGCCTAAGACAAGGTGGATAGGAAAGAACATTGGAGACATCCAGAATGTCAGAATGTTTGTGTCTCTTGAAGCTTATGTTACTTTAAGGAAGATACAGAGATAAATTAGGGCCCAAAACATTTCAATTCTATAAATCCCCCAATCATGTAATCTCATTCTGAACACTCATAAGAAGCTCACACCAGGAGGACAGAGAACCACATAATAGAAAGGACCCTGACTCAATGATAGGGTCTGCAATATCTCAGCATCTCAGTGTAGATTGCAGAACTCACCTTCCCAGTCTCCCTTGATTCTAGGATGCAGGCAGGAGGGTCTCACAGTCCTGAAGTGAGCAATGTGAAGAAAATAAGACTGGCTACTACTGGTGACAGGGACAACTCAGGGACGCCCAAAGCAGCAGGCCAGAAGAGCAGGAGAAAGGGGATTAAAAGCCAGGAAGCCAGACAGAGGAACAGT
>NW_006921737.1:6424438-6437450 GCF_000298275.1 Orycteropus afer afer | reverse complement strand
ACGCTTGGTAGGGTGGAGGGTCGACGAAAGAGGGGGAGGCCTTCAACGAGACGGATTGACACGGTGGCTGCGATGATGGGCTCAAGTATAACAGGGATTGTGGGGCTGGCGCTGGATCGGGCAGTGTTTCGTTCTGCTGTGCATGGGGTCACTATGGGTCGGAAACGACTCGACAGCACTTAACAACAACAACAACACTACTGGTGATTACAGAGGATCTGGAGTTTGGAGGCTACAGTATTCATATTCCAGAGGCTGCAAAGTTGAGTTCCTGGCTCAGAGGTGGCTTGAGGGTGGGAAGGCAATTATGTTCTCTTGGTATGTCACTGAATTCAGTGCTCAGTAGCAGCAGTGGAGGTTGTTTTCTCATCAGACCATGTAGTTTATATTTTGAATCTTACTTCTGATATTTAGACTACTAGGTAAACCACCCTGTGAGCTAACCAATATACTTTAATAATTCCTTCTTGTGCTTAAACTAGCCAAAGTGTACTCTGCTACTTGCAACTAAACAGCATGATTGACATGGTTTTGACATTGTGTTTAAAATGTTGTGGGCTTAAAAAAAAAAAAAAGTCTATATCAATAAAAATGAAGGAACCAAGAACAGAGGAAGAAATGAAGGAAGGAAAGAAGGTAAGAATGAAGGAAATGTGAAGAAAGGAAGGTAGGAAAGAAGGACAGGTGAAATAAGAAAGGAAGACAGAGGAAGGACAGATTAAGGAGTTGTCTTGCAGGCTTTGGAGTCAACATCTTTGTTTCAAGGTAAGGAGGTGGGTTGTGAGAGACATTTCTTCATATCCAAATTCTTTTCACAACCAGAAAGGAAGGGAGGAAGGAACGGAGAAAGAAAGAAAAGAAAAGAATGATTGACAAGTGGATTGGGAATCTGGCTGCAGAACTTTCTGGTTTTAGAACTGGGCAGTGACTTTGCACAATTTGTTTCCCACTCCTCATCTCTAGAGAATTCATAGAGATTTTGAGTGGTTTTACATTCTGGTTTAAACATCCTTTGAAGCAATGCTATAGTTCAATGCTGTCTCAGTTATCTAGCACCACTATGACAAAAATACATGTGGATGGCTTTAACAAACAGAAATTTATTTTCTCACAGTTTAGGATGCTAGGAGTCCAAATTCAGGGCTCTAGCTCTAGGGGAAAGCTTTTTCTCTCTGTCAGCTCTGGAGGAAAGTCCTTGTCTCTTCAGCTTGTATCCTGGTTCCTTGGAGATCTTCATGTGGCTTGACATCTATCTTCGCCCATCTCTGCCTGCTTGCTTCCTTGTTTAATCTTTCTTGTATCTCAAAAGAGATAGACTCAAGATATATCTGGCACTTATCCTGATTTACTGACATAACAAAGACAACTATCCCCAAATGAGATTATAAATACAGGCATAAAACCAAAAAAACCAAACCCAATGCCATTGAATTGATTCTGACTCATAGCAACCCCCATAGGGTTTCTAAGTCTGTAAATCTCTACAGAAGTAGACAGCCCCATCATTTCCCCCACAGAACTGCTGTTGGGTTCAAACTGCTTTGAGTTGCTGACCTTTGGTTAGCAGACCAATGCATTAACCAAAGCGCCCCCAGAACTCCCAACCTTAGGCTTAGAGGTTAGGATTTATAATGTGGATAAAGCACTTGACTGCTAACCAGAAGGCTGGCGGTTCAAACCCACCAGCCACTCCTCAGAAGGAAGGTTGGGCAATCCTGCTTCTGTAGTGATACTACCTCGGAAACCCAAGGAGGGGTCGCTATGAGTCGGGGCCGACTCGATGGCACATAACAACAACAACAACAACAACATCTTTTGGGGACACAATTCAATTAATAACAAATGCCTGTAAGGTATTTATTCCTTTAAGTTCCCATTTTTTGCTGTCAAATTAGTGAAATAAGATAAGGTTTAGGTGGGAAATTAATCACTGATTTGAATCAATCTAACAAAGAAACACAATCAATATGCTTTCTTCCTGTTCCAGGAACGTAGAGCAGCAGCCTCACCCATTTGCCCATGGCAGAGGTGAAGCTCATGGGTGGAGGGCAGGACAGTGAGCTGGATAACAGCAGGAGATTTGCATAGGTCTCCATGCTGGAGAGAAGACTTCTACTTTGCTAGCAAGTTTTGCACCACGAAGCAGCACATTTCTTTCTGTCTTTCATGGTGTGATGTAAAAGTCTATGAAATGAAAATAAGGAACCATTCATCAAAATCCTCAACATTGTTAAATCAGTGAACTGTGCACCAGCCTATTTGTTCCTATTAATCTCCAAAGTGACAGAAGCCAGAATGGTGTCATTGTATCAGCCCAGTGGGTACAGCCCCATTAAGGTGGAAATACAACTTAACTAAGTTTTCTTAAAGAAAACAGCCCAGTTGGTAGTACGGAGTGTGTATCAAGATTGTTGGCTCTCTTTGAAGCTTCCTTCTTTTCAGATTAAGGAGCTGTCTTGTTGGCGTTAGATTCAACACCCTTGTTTCAGGTAGGAAACTAGGCATAGAAACTGGCAGTGGTATTTGCTGTGAGAAAGTTTCCCTCATTTCTAAGTTCTTCTTCCAACCAGAAAGGAAGGCAGTGGTGCCTAAAGATGAGATTCCAATCTATTTTTTTCCCCCACCACTGATTGTAGTTTTCTCTGAATTGTCAATTATCCTATCTGTTAAATAGAGATAAAATAATGTTTTTGACAATGTTTCTACAAGTGTATTTGTATGTTCTGTAAGAATTCCCAGGTACATAGTAGAGCTGACAAGGGACAAGATTGTAGTCACTTCATGGCCACAGCTAACTACCCAGATGGAGTGAGTAGTTGGACTTGTGAGCTCAGGACCATGGTCACAGGGGACATCAAACTCAACTGGCATAACAAACTACACAAAAACATTGTTCCACATCCTACTTTGGTGAGTAGTGACTGGGATCTTAAAAGCTTGCAAGTGCAATGATGGGTCTCTCCTCATCCAGGGCAAAGAAGAATGAAGATGCCAAAGATGTGTGGAAACAATTAGTCCAAGCAACTGGTACACCATGTGATCAGAAGAACAATGTGGAACAAAACTCAAAATCATAAAAAAAAAAAAAAAGGACCAGGTTGACTGGTCTGATAGAGCCTGGTGAAACCCCTGAGACTGTGGCCCCTAGCTACCCTTCAGGTCTGGGATTGAACCCACTGCTATGGCTTCCAGCCAAATAAAAGACAGGCATAAGAGCTGAACATTTACATTAGCTGGATATACTCCTTGGAGAGATCAATCATGGGAGAATAGAAGGGCTGTGTATGCAAAGTGAGACAGCTGGGGGGCAGGAGTGCATGGGAGGGCAAGACACAGGGAAGAGGTAACTATGGGGAGGAAATGGGAGGGGAGCTGTTGCATTATGGGAAATTGTAGTCAATGTCATTAGACAAAGTGTATGTAAGCTGCTGTATGGAAAATGAGTTTGCTCTGTAAACTTTCACCTAAATCACAATAAAAATAAAAGATGAGAAAAATAATGTTTGATTGAGTCCAACAAGGATCTCTGGTGGTACAATGGTTATGAGCTCAGCTGATAAACAAAAGGTTAGAATCTGCCAGTAACTTCACTGGTTGGGAGTCAGAGGGAGGTGGGGACTTGTAAAAAATTCTGCCTAGGAAAATCTACGGGCAGTTCCACTTTGTCCTATAAGGTTCCTATGAGTCAAGATTGACTTGATGGTATGTACAACAAAATTGAGTCCACCAAGAATTTCTGAAAACATATTCTTTGTCATTCCCTGTGTTGAAATCTCTTTCTTGGCTATACTTCAGAATCAGATTTTATAGTGTGTTGAATGGTGTCCCCTCTCCTGCCTCAAAGAATCATGACCTAAACCCCAGGATCTGTGAATGTGATTGTTAAAGACTGAATTGCTCCCCCCAAAAGTTATATTGTAGGGATGTGCCACCAAGGAATTATGGCAACCACCATAAGCTAGGAGACAGGCATAGAACAGATTCTCCCTCAAATCCGAAAACCAACTCACTGATATTGAGTTGATTAGACTCATGGTGACCCCTCCTTGGGTTTCCGAGGGGGTATCTCTACGGAAGTAGATTGACCAATCTTCCTTCTGCAGGGTGGCTGGTGGATTTGAACTGTCAGCCTTCTGGTTAGTAGTCAAATGCCTTAGGCACTATGCCACTAGATTCTTCCTCAGAGACTCCAAAAAACCAACCATGCCAACATTTTAATTTTGAACTTCCAGAATTGTGAGAGAATAAATTTCTGTGTTTTAAACTATGTAATTTGTGACAATTTGTTATAACAGCCCCAGGAAGCTAATACAGCTTTGCAGCCATTCAACAGTGGCCTTCTTCTGAGATTCTAGGTCAACTGAGTTTCTAGGTCTATTTAGGGTAGGGGCTGGGCATTCACAGTTCTTAAAATGTGGCCAAAGTTAAGTCTGATGTAATCCATGTTGAGTACCTATGACTTCCTAATAACATCCAGCTTCTTAGCCATCCACAACTACCACAATCTTTCACCACTCCACACTCACAGTCTAGACACAACAAACCATCACACCCCTCCTCTCTGCTGTTTTGGCACACATTATATGTATACATCCCACCCCCTATACTTACACACCAACTTGGCAAACTCTTGTCATCCTTTAGAGCCCAGGAGAAAGGCAGAGCTTTTCCCAGCCTTCTGTTACTGGTGCTGGGATTGGTCTCATAGCCACTGTGTGCTACTCTGCAATAGCTCACTGCTCTGGGTTTCTGGGACCCCTGTGCATATGTCTAATATCTCTGCTATAATCTTGATCACATTAAATTACATTCTAATGACACTTCTGTACTGGGTTGCAAACTTTGAAATTGGTTATCCTGTTTTTGTGTCCTCACTGCCCAGCCCCCTGCCTAACACATAAAGGTCAATAAATTTTTGCTGAATTTAAATTACAAAACAAGTTTCTATTGTACCAATTCCATGCTCACCAAGCAACATTTTGATAATTTGACTTCCCCTGTAGCTGCCACTGATGGAGCGAATGTGTGTTCTTTCAGATAGATGTGAATGTCTGGGCCACATGACAGTTGTATTTATTTCTACCTGTAAATTAATAAATTGGAGTCCTGGTTTATACACAAAAAGTTTGTGGAATAAATGACTTGCCTATGGTCATAGCTCAATTACCCAAATACAGATGATCCTCCTAACCTATTATTTGCAGACAATTTGTTATCTTGAATTTGTTCTCCTCTTCTTCCCTGATCTTCTCCCCTCTCCTAGCATGGGTAATTCAAAGCTGGCATTGAGTGAGACCCCTTCTGAAAAATGATTTTAAAAAGTATTGGCATTGCTCATGATTATTGTCCCTGATGGTTTTGGCTATATACCTAGGGCAGAATCCCCCAGAGGTTGGTGCAATGGATCCCACCCCATTTCTGTGCACATGTGATTAGGAAGACAGGGGTCTTGTCTTCTTGATTGGAAAGTGGGTGACTGGAGTGTGAATAAAAATCCAAAAACCAAAGCCTTTGCTGTTGAGTTGATTCTGACTCATGATGACCCCATATATTACAAAGTAGCACTGCTCCACAACGTTTTGTTGGTTAATCTTTATAGAAGCAGGTTGCCAAGGCTTTCTTCCATGGTGCTTCTAAGTGTGTTTGAACAGCCAACCTTTAGCTTAGCCAAACAAACCATTTGTATCACCCAGGGGCCTGGAGAGTGAATCAGCCTGATTTGTGGGCACTCATCTTCTTGTCATTTGGGTGTGAGACAGACCATCACACCTATTTTGGTTTTTAAGTTGGCTGTGGCTGCTGACATTTACCTCCTAGCCCACGTGTACAGAGCAAGGTCCTTAAGCAGGATTCTTTTCGTTGCTACAGGCACTTGGATAGAGCACTTTTCCATGGAACCCTGGAGGCAAACAGTAGTAGTGCTGGACTAGGGATCAGTGGACATAGGTTCCTAGACTTGCCACTGCTGCCATGGGACCAGAGCAACATCACACATTTTTTTTTTTTTTTAATTTTATTGTGATTTGAATGAAAGTTTACAGTTTTCCATTCAACAATTGGTTTTCCATTCAACAATTCATATACATTTTGTTTTCTCACTTTGATTTCAATCCCTACAATACAACAACACTCTTCTCATTTCTTCTCTGTGTTTCTCATTTCCATTCAGCCTTCTTTCCAATCCCTTCCTGCCTTCTAAGCTTTATCCCTAGACAAAAACTGCCCTTTGGATCTCATATGGTTGATTGTTCTAAGGCGTGTATGCCACCTGGTGTTATTGTTCACCTTATAGGCTTATCTATTATTTGGCTGAAAGTTGACTCATGGCAGTGAGTTCAGTTCCAGACCTGAAAGGTGTCTAAGAGCCATAGTCTCAGGAGTTCTACCAGTTTATATCAGACCAGTAAGCCTCCTCTTTTTTTTTTTTCTTTTATGATTTTGAGTTTTGTTCCATATTTTTCTCCCACTCTGGACTGTCTGCTGTGATCTCTTTTAGAAGTCAGCAGTGGTAGCTGGGTACCATCTAGTTCTTCTGGTCTCAGGGTTGTAGAGACTGGGGTTCATGTGGCCCATTAGTCCTTTGGACCAGTTGTTTCCTTGCATCTTTCATTTTCTTCACTCTTCCTTGTTCTGGATGAAAAGAGAGCAATAATTGCATCTTAGATGGCTGCTCACAAGCTTTTAAGATGCCAGTTGCTACTCACCAAAATAGCATGGAGAAAATTGTCTTTGTGGACTATGTTACGTCAACTGACTTTAATATTCTCTGAGACTATAGAGTTCTGAGCCCCCAGGTTTGGCAACTCATTCCTTCACTGTGTTTTGTTATAGTTAAGAAGTTTTCATAAGTTTGCTCCTTGTATGCACTACTATATTCATGGATATATTTGTAGCATATGCAGATACACATATAGAAATATCCTTTGTCCAATCCATCTATAACTGTGGGTGTATTCCCATTCATTTTCTCCCCCATAGAGCTTGTGTGTCTATGTATATATTCACTCAGAGATTATTGCTATTACTGTTATTGCAAGATTATATAAGTATATAAAGTAAGTATATAATAGTATTTACTTTTGTTGCCTTTAACTCTTGTGCTCCTCCTAGTGTTTTCCTTTGCTTTGATCATTTTGTGTTGACCTCCCCCTTACAGTATATATTGTCTTTCTCTTCACTCAAGTTCATACATGTCTATTCTCTAGTTAGTGATTTTCCCTCCCTTCCGCTCCATCCCTGGTCACCCTCAAAGGTGTACAAATCTATTATTGACTTTTTTACAGTAGTTGTCTCATACACTATCTATCCTTTTGTAATTGACTAATTTCGCTCTGCAAAATGTCCTCTAAGTTCATTCATATTATGAGATGTTTTGCACATTCATGTGTTTGTGTTATGGCTCTTATTTCTCCAGGATATGTACCTAGTAGTGGGATCTATTTCCAACTTTTAAAGGAAGCACCATATTGTTTTCCATAGTGGCTGTACCATTGTATTATCTCACCAGCAGTGTATGAGGGTTCCAGCCTGTCCACACCCTCACCAGCATTTGTTGTTTTCTGTGTTTTGAACTTTAGTATTAATTCAGGCATGAGATGATTACTCATTGTTTTTATTTGCGTCTCTCTATTGGCAATGATTGCAAGCATTTCTTCATGTGTTTATTGGCTGCCTGAAGCATCTAGTCATGTCCTCTGCCCATTTTTTTAAATTGAATTTTGCTGTTATTGTTGCTGAGATGTTGAATTTTTTTGTAGATCTTAGAGATTAAACCATTGTCTGATATGTTCTTGCCAATTTTTTTTTTCCCAGTCTGTAGATTCTCTTTTTAATCATTTGGTGAAGTTTTTTTGATGCACATAAATGTTTAATTTTTAGGATGTCCCAATTGTCTAGTTGGTCTTTTGCTGTTTGTGTGATTTTAGATATGTTTGATAGGATAGTGTATGTATGCCATGTATTAGGGCTTCTAAGTTTGGCTTTATTTTTCCTTTGATGATCTCCATACTTTTTAGACTTTACATTTAGGTCTTTGATCCATTGTGAGTTAGTTTTTGTACATGGTGAGAGATATAATTCCTATTTCATTTCTCCAGATGAATATCCAGTTTTGCCAGTAGCAATATGCATTCTTCATCTCTGGTCAATTTCACTCTGGGGCTGGGTTTGGTCTCAGGGCCACCATGTGCTACTCTGTGACTGGGGATTAAATTCCTGCCCTCCATATGGCAGACCTATGTTTGATTCCTGGCCAATGCACCTCATGCACAGGCCCCACCCTCTGTCAGTGGAAGCTTGTGTGTTGCTATAATAGTAAACAGGATTAGTGGAACTTCCAAACTAAGATAGACTAGGAAGAAAGACCTGGTGAGGTACTTCTAAAATAATCAGATGATGAAAATTTTATGGACCAAACAGTCCCACATTCTGCAACCAATCATGGAGGTGGTACAGAGCCAGGCAGAGTTTTGCTCCGCTGTGTATAGGGCTGATGACATGAATGGAAGGCCAATTCAATGACGGATAACAAGAACAATAATTTGTTAAAGGAACACAAAACAGAACCTGCTTAAATAAAACTGATTGTGGCCCCTAAATCTGCCCTTCTAAAAGCTACTATCTCCTTCCATAACCTCTTTCTTCCCTGCTTGTTCCATTCTTTGCGCAGCTATAATAATGAGATCCTATAGGAATTTGGAGTTCCCAGCTGCTCCTATTTCAGAATGCTACTGAGCTTCTTATTGTAGCCTAGGCTATTCCAGCTTCACCCAGGCTGTGTTTCTTTCCCATCAGGCTCTCTCCCAGTTTCGGCTTTCACCTCTGTGCTTTTGTGTGTGTTATGTGATGAGAACCATGTCTCACAGTCATGTATTGCTGTACCACACATTTTCATGAGACTATCACCCTGAGAAATTCCAGGCAAGGTAACTGGGGCCAGAGCAAACAGTTTCAATGGCTTGTTTCAGCCACATAGTGGTATTGGAAATGAGAAATGTTCTTCTCCTAATCTTCTGTTTTTTTCTTTCTGAAATTTTGATTTTGGGACATGGGTCTGGAGCTGATTACTGAGATGGTGTGGGATACCTTCAGAAGCTGACTGAAAAGAGTATTGCCTTCCATGGGGTGCCTGGAGAAGGAGAACATGTGGGAACAGCAAACCCCAATTCTTGCATAGGCAGAGGGGTGGAGAGTAGTCAGAGTGAGCAGAATTAAAGTGGGCCCTGGAAGGCAGGAATGGGGGCATGAATTTAGGTGAAGCCCAGATTGAAGAGAACCTTACTAGAGCTGGGTCATAGTGGATTCCAGCATATGTGTAGAGAGATGGGGCCTGGCATAGAATATCACTGGGAAGCCACTGGAGACTGTGGTAGTGAAGGTGCCAGCTTACCATGAACACTAGAGGTGGCTCTTTCAGTCCCTTCATCCCTTCAGAGCCAACAAGAGGCCACCTCATCCAGAAAATTTTCTGGGATTCTTCCTGTTGCTCATGATCTCAATCCAAGGAAAATATCAACAGAAATCATTGGGACTATGGATTCTCAACTGAAAAGCTTTGCAAAATAGATGCTTGGTCCCACTTCCAAATCTTCTGAACTATAATCTCCAGGGTGGGACCCAGGCATATGTATACTTTATCAATTTTTCTAAGTAATTTTGATATATTTCCCCTAGGGGGCTTGTTATTAGCTGCCATCAGGTTGACGCCAACTCACAGTGACTTTATGTACAATACAATGAAATGTATCAACTTCACAATCACCAGCACGTTTGAGTCCATTATTGCAGCTATTGTGCCAATCTATCTCACTGAGGGTCTCAATGTCCTTGTTGGCCTTCTATTTCATGAAAAATGATGTTCTTCTCTAGCATTTGATCCCTCCCAATCATGTGTCCAAAGCAAGCCAGTAGCACAATGCTCTGCTGTGATCCATAAGGTTTTCATTGGCTAATTTTAGGAAATAGATGCTAGGCCCTTCTTCCTAGTCTGTCTTACTCTGAAAGCTCCCGATTTACCACGGGTGAACTTGCTGGTTGTGTTAGACTGGGTTCTCTAGAGAAACAAAAACCAGCAAAGCTTATTATCTATATATATGGAGAGAGAGAGAGAGTGCAAGAAATTTATCTTAGGAAAATGGCTCACAAACGTATAGAAGCTGGCAAGTCCAAAGTCCCTGGAGGAAATGTCAGGCTGGAGGCAGCCTTAGCTTCCATAAGTGCAGGGGGCCGAGAAACTCAAGGCTGGCAGGCAGTACACTGGCTGCTGACTCCAACGAAAGATGAATCCAAGATCTCCAGGCCGAGCGGTGGGCTGCTCACTCACGGAAGTTTGTAGGCAGCACACCAGAGTCCTGATCCATAGAAGAATGTCTCTCTCCCCAGGATGTCCCTGGATATCCTGGAAGCAGGCCACACCCCTAGGGAAACTCCCCTTGGGCAGATTGGCCACTCAGAACACATTCAGCCGATCCCATCATGGGAACAACCACACAGAACTGGGGTCCAGCCAAGTTGACACACAGCTCCAACTATCATACTGGTATTTGAAATACTGATGACATAACTTTCACCATCACAGCAACATGCAAGGCACCGCAGTATGACAAACTGACAGACAAGTGGTTGCCAAAGTGGTTTATGAACTACTAAATTCTATAGGACTTTACAGCTTATCCAAAAGTCACTTTTTCTGTTTGTATCACACTTGCAAATACCACATAGTTTAAATAACTGCCTGGTCATTGTGTTGTTTTGATCTTCTCTGGGAGACAGAAGAACCAAGTTCTGTCCTTTATTTACTTTTGATCCCTTGTGGTACTCTCTTCCAGTCATAGAGTGGGGAAAAACCAAGAACTCCATCAATATTTAATGACTGGAACAAGGCTGGGGAATTAAAGGCCAGAGTAGGTTCACACATGCACACACACTCACACATTATTTGTTAAACAAAGGGATGTATTCACTGTAGGAAAATGAAAAGGCCCAGATAAGAATGAAAAAGAAAATGAAAACAACTGGTCTTCACTCTTTATCCTCAAAAACTACCAACCAATCTTAGACATCAAAAACCAAACCAAAATCACTTCCATCGAGTCAGTTCTGACTCAAAACAACCCTCACAGGCTTTCCAAGGTTGTAAATGTTTACGGAAGTAGATTGTCTCTTCTTCCTCACACGGAGCAGCTGGTAGCTTTGAACCACCGGCCTTCTGGTTAGCAACCAAATGCCTTACACACTGTGCCACCAGAGTTCCACAGACATACAAAAAAGTATTTTGCATATACCAAATATGTCCATGTGTGTATCCTTTTATATCAAAAAGGGGTCATGTTGTGTATGTTCTTCTATAAGTGTTTTAAAATTCAACAGATCATAAACAATTTAAATTATTTGAAATATGTTAACACAGTGTTAGGTCTTAAGCAGACATTTAACTTGGTAATCATAAGCAACAATATTTTAAAAATAGCATCTTGGAACCCAAAGGTAGAAATTTTGGATCCTCTCCTCAATATTTAACACTTATACACATCCTTAAAAGGTACCAACATAAACTAAATATTTAATTTGAATATAGAGATTTATGTACTTGAATATGCTTTCTGTGCCATTTTCCTGCTCAGTTTTCTTTGATAATTTCCCTATAAGGGATGAAGTCCAAAAATATTAGCTTGGCATTCACAATATCCTACACCCTGGATGCAAAAAACTTTCTAATTTTGTGTCCTTTTGCTCCCCGTTTAATACCTTCTGCTCTTATTATAGTGTTTTACTTATTGCTTTCCAAGAGTGGTCATGACTGCTTTTATTCTTTGTTCACAATATTTTCCCCATCTGAATGTTCTCCTTCTTCTCTGCCTACACAGTACTAACTATTCTATAGTAAATATTTTCCATGTCAGTAAATATAACAGGTTTCAGTTATGTGCTATTGTGCAACCAACCACTTCAAAACTTAGTAGGCTAAAGCAACACTCATTTATCCCTTCTCACAATTTGTCAGATCAGCAATCTGGGCTGGGACCAGCTAGCTGGTTCTTCTGCTGGACTCATCTGTAGGGTTGTCATATAAAGCAAATGCAAATGCAGGATACCTAGTTAAATTTGTATTTCACACAAGCAGTGAATAACATTTTTAGAATAAGCATAGCCATGCAATATGTAGTACATATTTATACTAAAAATGGACTCATTGTTTGTCTGAAATGTAAATTTAGTTGGTGTCCTGGGTTTTATCTGGTAACCACTTGAGATCATTCATTACCAGCCAGAATACTTGGTTCTTCCTCCATGTAACCACTTATCCTCTAGTAAGTTGGATGGGGCTTCTTTACAGGATTTCAAGAGGGGAAAGGTGGAAGTTGTAAGCCTGGATAACATGAAATGTCACCTCCTTCTTTTTCTATTGGTCAAACAAGTCACAAGGCCAGCCCATTTTCATGGGACAGAAAATAGGCTCTAACTTTTGATGTGGCATTGAAAAGGGAGATGCATCTAGAGATTAGAAGAATTTCTGTAGTCATTTCTGCAAACAGAGATTAATATTCTTCTCTATCATTTTAAACCCTGCTTATTATTTAAAGTGAAAAGTTGGTGGTTTCAACCACCACTCCACCGGAGAAAAGACCTGGAAATCTGCTTCCATAAAGATAACAGCTTGGGAAACCCTATTGGGCAAGTGTACTTTGTCATATAGGGTTGCTATGAGTTAGAATTGACTTGACAGCACGCAATAACAACAGCAGTATTCAATTTTATTATAATTTTTAACCATTTCCTGGTTTTCATATTTGTGTTGTTTTCTTTTATGCTATTATATACTTTGTTGCAAAAATATATGAAGACTCTTCAACAAAGAAAAGGGAAACCATTTAACACAGACACAGAAGATAATCGTGGACCCCTGAGCCTTGAAGGGAAGGATACAGAATTGGACTAAATCCCAATTAGCAGAAGAATTTGTGTGAAAATACCAAAAAAAGGAGACATACGGAGCTGTGGTCTGACAGCGAAC
>NW_006921737.1:6371719-6416872 GCF_000298275.1 Orycteropus afer afer | reverse complement strand
AGGGATGGACACTGGGAAGAGGTAACTATGGGGAGGAAGTGGGAGGGGAGCTGTTGCATTGTAAATATTGGTCAATGACATGAGACAAAGAATATGTGAACTGCTGTATGAAAAGTGAATTTACTCTGTAAATCTTCGCCTAAATCAAAATAAAATAAAATATATATATATATATATATATATGAAGAAAATTTTGTGCATTTGTCTGATTTTGCATCCATTTTTCAACTGAGAGTAAAAATGTCACTGCCTCATGAGTTCAAAGTTTAGCTTTATCACTTACTGGCTGTGTGTCCAGGGGAAAATCACTCAACATCTCTGTGCTTTAGTTTCCTCATATGCAAAAATGAAGACAAAAATATGATTCATCTTGTGGGATTACTGGGAAGATTAAATAGGTAAGAAACCAAAAAAACCAAACTCACTGCCATCAAGTTGGTCCTAATTCATAGTGACCCCTCTTTGGGTTTCCGAGGCAGTATCACTACGGAAGTAGATTGTTCAGTCTTCCTTCCAAGGAGTGGCTGATGGGTTTGAAATGCCAGCCTTCTGGTTAGCAGTCAAATGTCTTAAAATGTTGAATAACTTTTGGCTATTATTAATATAGAATCCTTGGGTTCTGCAAATGGTTAAATGCTCAACTGCTAGCTGAAAGATTGGTGATTTGAACTCCTCTTTACCCACCCACCCCCAGATACACACACTGAGGTGTCTTGGGAGACATATTGGTGATCTGGTTCTGAAGTTCACAGCTGTGAAAATCCTATGGAGCAGTTATACTCTGACACACATGGGGTTGCTCTGAGTTGGAACTGATTCACCACCAATTATCAACAACAACATCATTACTAAGATCAGTTCTTAGAAGTAAAATTATTAGATCAAGGGGCAAAGGGATATTTAAAGTGTTTGTTATACATTAATAAATTTAAGGGACAATATTTTGAAGTAAGAGAAACAAGTCCAAGTTCTAAGTCTAGCAGTTAAAAGCTAAGACTTTAGACCAAGAGTCAGCAAACTACCCTCTTGTCGCCTGTTTTTGTAAATAAATAAGGTTTTATTGGAACACTGCTATGCATTTATTTTTTAAAACATATTGTCTAGGGCTGCTTTTAAACTACAATGGTAGGGTTGAACTCTTGTAGCAGAGACTGAATGAACTACGGAGCTGAAAATATTTACTATCTTGGCCCTTAAAGAAAGTTTGCCAGCTTCTCATTTAGAACAAAAGAGAGCTGGGCCTGAATCCCCACTCTGCCAAGCACCCTCTGTGCCAGTGACATAAGTTCTTGGTGGAGGATGGTATTCTTCTCACTGTCTCTTTACTTATCTACTATCTTGGTGGATACAGGGCAAGGAGGCAATCAACATGACTCATCTATACCAAATAGAAGTGCTCCACAGAGTAGCAACCACTCGAATACAAGATAACACTGTGTGTATGTATATATGTATGTGTTGTACATGTGTGTATATGTATATCAAAATGTGTATGTGGGTATGTATTTGTTAGTGTGAGTATGTGTGTATATGCATATATGTACATCCATGTGTATATGTGGGTATGCATGTGCAACTGTATATGCATGTGTGTATGTGTGTATATGTGTGTGTGTGTGTGGACACGCATGTGTAGCCAGAGGGCAGATGGAAGGGTCATTCTCCCTGAGCAGTTTCCAAAGCTTTCCATATTTTTACTGGGCAATACTGACCTGACTGTTACTGAGCAAGGATGAAAGATGTCCAAAGAATTAGTGTGAAACCTGACCATGGGAAATATATAAAGAAGTTCATCATAGGCAGGAGCCTTTTCAATGTGCCTGCTCACCCAACAACCAATGACACTGGCCCTCCCCTCATGCCCTGACTCTTGCAGAAATGAGGCCCTACCTTTCTCTTTCCCACTTCAGATGCTAGAATATGGCTTTCCTCTGCTACTCCTCATGCAGTCTTGGTGAACTCTTGCTCCTCTTCTTCACTCTGTTGACCAGAGCTCCATCACATGCTCTCAGCGAACACACTGCAGTGGGGTACTTGCAGTGAACACACTGCAGAGGGGTACTTGCTAGGTTCGGAGCACCATATTTTAAGCTGGACATGAATAAACTTAGATATTTGTGCATGCTACTTTCTTTCATGCTTCCACCAGTGCTGTGAAGTAGGTATTATTATCTTTACTTTATAGCACCAAGAGACTCAGCAAGATCAAGCAATTTTCTTACAATTTTTCTTATAGCTAGATGAGAGCTGGGGCTGAGATTTGATTTATAGTCTTTGTGACTCCAAAAACTTGCTCTTTCTACTGCACTAGAGAATGTCTAGCAGAAAAAATGCCATGTACATACCATTAGAATTAAAGTCAGGATGAGGTACATTCTGTATAAGAGGCACATAAATGCTAGTAGAGTTTGTAAGAAGAAAAGAAAATTTAGATACCTGATGACATATGAAGTTGATCTTAATTCCATATGACTAAGAAAAGATGGGGGAGCTCTGGTAGCGTAGTGCCTAAGGCACTTGACTGCTAACCAGAAGGCGGGCGGTTCAAACCCACTAGACACCCCTCGGAAGGAAGGTTGGGGCAATCTACTGCCATAGTGATACTGCCTCAGAAACCCAAGAAGGGGTTGCTATGACTTGGGTCTGAGTCCACAGCACATAACAACAACAACAAGAAAAGATGGATAAGCTTTTCCTTAAAATCGGAACTCTTAGGTAAAATTAGGTGGAAAAAAACAGAACAAAACAAAAAAAACCTTGAACCAGATTATGTTGAATCAGAGTTGGGGAAATTAATGGCAATCTCAACAATAGAAAAGAAGTAAACTTTGGGCCATGTGAAAGACAGGCCAAGCATAGCTTTTGCTTCAGTTCTCTTCTCTGAAGGAACACAAATGTTACTGTTTTAAGTGGTGACATTAGGGATGGGTCCATCATGGACCCAAGAAAATGTTTAAGACATCTGTCACTATTTCAATTCGATCCTTTTTCTTACCCTTACAATTACCTGGTTTCTGCTGCATTTGCTGACAAAGAGCCGGATGGAGAGACAGGGTTGGGTCCTGGGTGCCCTTTGCTTCCCAGTATGTTCTTGGGACAACCTATAAGGGAAGAATTCTGAACTACTCTTCTTCAATCTGTGTGCTAAGCAAACAATCCTAGAAGCTGGACTATATGAACAAGAATGCAGCATCAGGATTGAAGGAACACTCATTAACAACTTGTGATAGGCAGATGACACAGCCCTGCTTCCTGAAAGTGAAAGGATTTGAAGTACTTACGATGAAGATCAAAGATTACACCCTTCAGTATGGATTGCACCTCAATGTAAAGAAAACAAAACTCCTCTAACTAGACCAATAAGCAACATCACGATAAACGGAGAAAAGATTGAATTGCCAAATATATCATTTTATTTGGATCTACTATCAGTGTCCATGGAAGCAGCAGCCAACAAATCAAATGACATATTGCATTGGGTGAATCTGCTGCAAAAACTTCTTTTAAGTTTTAACTAGCAAAGATGTCACTTTGAAGCCTAAGGTGTGCCTGACTCAAGCTGTAGTATTTTCAGTTGCCTCAATATGCATGTGAAATATGGACAATGAATAAAGTAGACTAAAGAATTGATGCATTTTAATTATAATGTTGGTGAAGAATATTAAATATACACGGACTGCCAGAAGAACAAAGAAATCTGTCTTGGAAGAAGTACAACCAGAAGGCATCTAAGGAGCAAGAATGGTGAGACTTTGCCTCTCACAATTTGGTTATGTTGTCAGGAGGAACCCGCTCCTGGAGAAGGATATCATGCTTAGTAAAGTGGAGAGTCAGTGGATAAAAGGAAGACTCCTGATGAGATGAATTGACACTGTGGCTGCAGCAATTGGTTCAAGAACAGCAACAATTGTGAGGATGGCGCAAGGCCAGGCAGCGTTTCAATCTGTTGTACATAGGATCGTTGTGAGTCACAAATGACTAGATGGCAACTAACAACTCTTCAGAGAGGTCCTGAGAACCTCAGAATAATGAATCAATAGACCTGGTAAAACCAGTTGCTGTCCAGTCAACTCTGATTTATGACCACTCTACAGGTGTCAGAGTAGAACTGTACTATGTAAGGTTTTCAGTGGCTGCTTTTTCAGGAGTAGATGGCCAGGTCTTTCTTCCAAAGCACTTTTGAGTGGACAGGAAGCACAAACTTTTTGGTTAGCAGCTAAGCACACTAACCATTTGCACACCCAGGGATTTATAAGTCAACAGAGGTGGTAGATGCTGAAAATTTTCCTGTGGACATTAGTCTCAATCTCCACACCTGCTAACTGAGATTTCCTTGGACTGCTTTGTTCTAAGCTGGAGCTAGCCATACCTTTCTCACTGAAGCATCATGAAGAGGCCATGAAAACCAAAACCAAGCTCACTGCCCTCGATTTGGACGCAACTCATAGCGACCCCTGCTTGGGTTTCTAAAGTAGTATCACTATGGAAGTAGATTGCCCAACTTCCTTCCAAGGAGTGGCTGGTGGATTTGAACTGCCAGCCTTTTGGTTAGCAGTCAAATGCCTTAGGCACTATGTCACCAGAGCTCCCAAAGAGGCCATGAGGCACATGGAAAAACTTGTGTTTGTATGAACACAGACTGTTTCTTTCATTAACTGTGGAGCTTACTACTGTGTGGACTTTAAACATTTTATTTTCAAAATTAGACTCCATGTTCAAACTGAAGCTAGATGACATTAAAGAGCATTCAACCTAGACCCAGACAATGTGATTTAATTGATCTGCGATGGAGCCTGGCAATGGTATTTTTTAAAAATGCCTCTTAATGATTCTGATATGCTGTCAGAACTGAGAACCATTTGGATATAATGTGAATTATCTCAATTTACAGATGAGAAAACTGAGACCTAGAGAGATGCTCAGCTTAGAAGTTATTTGCCATGAGATGAGATATGGAAATTTGCTTGTGTACTTGAGTGCTTCTTTTGTATTTTCCTCCTTGTTCCTCCTTTTTCCAGTGTGTGGAAAGACTGTCAAAATTGAAGTTGGACCTGCTATCAGGACCAACCACCTAACCACCTGCCCCTTAAACTGACTGCTTCTTTTCCTGGATCCTCTGGGTCCCTGTGGCCACTCTTTGCCTACTTTTTTGTTTCCCACATGAGTTGGGGTCAATTTTTGTTTTAATTGATAAAATGTCCCCTCTGGAATGTCATGTCTGTTTTTCCTGTTCTTTCTCCTGGAAGCAAATGGGAGAGATTTATGACTCCCTGTAAAACCCCAGCCTTGTTTAGAAATTGCTTGTGATTGATTAAGTAATAAAAATGCTTTTAAGACAGGGAGGTAAATCTCTCTGCTAATTGCTCTGTGCTTTACATTAGAACCTTGTTACACTGCCTGATGTTCTCCAGAGCTGGAGAACTTTGTAATCTCCATCACCCTGAAAAGTCACATTGTAATCATTGTCTGCAGATTTTTTCCAGGCCTGAGATTATTAAAAGACACAGACAGATAATTAATGGACCAATAAACACAAACAGCAAAGCATTTGAAACAAGAGAGCAAATCCCTTCTTCCCTCTGTGATTTCTGGTGATTTGGTGTATGAACAGGTGCCAAGCCTATTGAGGGTGGTCCAGATGGGATATGGAATGAGTTTCTCAGACTCCTCCTACCTTTTTCCCCTTTCAAGCACAGTGGTCTGGATATGCACAGATTGTGTGTCAGACTCACAGATGGGAATGGAACCCAGTGGGATGGACATGTTCCTGGATGGGGAGACAGGGCACGGAGAATGTCTGGTGGTTGGGTCTACTGAGTCTGGATTAGGTGGTTGACCATCTGAGCTCTGAAGACATACAATGATGCAGTCATCATCAAACCAATTGTCAATCTCTATCAGTGAAGTCATCAAACTTTATACAACTTTTTGCAGTTTTTGAAATGTTCTGCAGTATGGCTGCAATGATGGGCTCAGATACAGCAAGGATTATGAGGCTGGCACAGGACTGGGCAGTGTTTCATTCTGTTATACATAGGGTTGCTATGAGTTGGAGCTGACTCGATGGCACCTAATAACATCAAGCCCACAAAGTAAGAGGGCATGAAATAGTTAAATCACTCCCTTTCTTCCTTTCCTGACAACTGTGTCCATTCCCCATGGAAACAGCAAGTAGGCAATTTCAATCAGTCTAGTTGGCCAGGGAAATGTTCCATAGTGGAAAGCAGGAAACAGACCCCAAGGGAAGAGTTTCTAAATGTTAGAACAGACCTATCCAAGTGGCACTTGGCCCAGGAGAAACTGCTTGTTTTACCTATAGCCAAGGTCATCTGACTGCTCCTATTCACTAACCTCTTGTATTGAAAACATCCGTGGGGCATGATGGCCTTGGGGAGATCTTATTATCCAGAATATTCTACATGGCATAGATTTAGTGATAGAAAGTGATTTAAAAAAAGTAGCAAAAGTAGGAATTCATAATTAGTTCATGAATGACCTCAGGAGATCCCTGAACACTCTAAAGTTACTTGGAAAATTGTCTGTGGTTATGAGCATTTTTCTTGGGAGAGTGTACACCTCCTTCATGAAAGTGTTTTTTTTTTTTTTTTTTTCCTTTTTTTTATTATTTTTTATTTGGGTGAAAGTTTATAGAGCAAATTCATTTTCCATGCAGCAGTTCACATACATTTTGTTTCATGACACTCATTGCAATCCCCATAATGTAATTTATGAAGCTCCTTCATCAAAGTTTTAAGGGATCCATAATCTGATGCTTTTTAAAAACACCCAATTTGTATTAATATTGTTACAAAATTGGCAGGAGAATTAGCTATTGCTTAGAGGGTCTGAGAGGGTCTCACAGAGAAATTGACTTTTGGGCTTGGCCTTTAAGGGGAGAATGAGTTTTACAGAAGGAGAAAGATCAGAGGAGCATCCAGTAGAGGAGACTCATGTGCATGGCTCAGAGTTCTGAAAAGTATGACTTATCTGCAGACTGAGAGAAGGGTAGCTGGAGGACAGTGAACTGAGCAGAAAAATTCTGGAAAGGGGATGTTCTTGTTTGCAGACAAATAAAGTAACCTAAAGTAAAGTCTCCAGACATCAATTCCCTCTTGGATCAGGGTTCTGGTTTGAACAATGTCATGACCAGTTTGGAGGGGGAAAGTGGGGTATTCAGTTGAGTTCACTTATCAAGGAGGTGATACAGTTTGAGCTCTGGTGGCATGGTGCCTAAGGCATTTGACTGCTAACCAGAGGGCTGGCAGTTCAAATCCACCAGCCACTCCATGGAAGGAAGACTGGGCAATCTAGTTCTGTAGAGATACCGCCTTGAAAACCCAAGATTTAGTGATAGAAAGTGATTTTTTTAAAAGCAGCAAAAGTAGGAATTCATAATTAGTTCATGGATGACCTCAGGAGAAGGGTCACTATGAGTCAGAATCAACTCAACGGCAGTGAGTTTGGTTTGGTTTTGATACAATTTGATGGACAATGAAATGTGAGGAATTAGGTGTGATAAGTAAGAGGCCTCTTACACCAGCAACATTTTAGCCCACCTCAAATATATTACTAGGCCAGCTAGTCTCAAACTTACTTAGGACTTAGGACTTCCAGGATTTTCTGTCCCTTAGCCTGTCTGGATCACTTCCCATCAAAAATTATCCTGCCCTAGAAGGTACTGTGGAATGACTAGTTTCCCAGGGAAGGGTTTCAGGCTGGGACTGTGGTCAACATGGAACTTTTAACTTCTCTTAAGCTAGTATACAGGAGCATGGGTGGCACAGCTGGTTTGTAATTAGCTGCTAATCAAAGGTTGATGGTTTGAACCCACCCAGTGGATCCACAGAAGAAAGGACTGGCAAACTTCTGTAAAGATTACAGCCAAGAAAACTCTATGGAGCAGTTGTATTCTGTAACTCCAAGAGTCAGAATTAACTTGATGGCAACTAACAACAAAGCAGAGGGTGCAGAGCCTGTGATAGGGACAGACCATGGGTATAAAGATTTCATTATAACTCTAAACACTCAAAAAGACAAATGACCCAGTCAAAAAATGGGCAAAGGACATGAACAGACACTTCATCAAAGAGGAAATGCAAGCCACCAAAAAATACACAAAAAGATGCACATGATCATTAGCCATTAGAGGGATCAAATCAAACTACAAGATACTATTTCACTCCTGCAAAAATGGCACTGATCAAACGAACAGCAAACAACCAATGATGGGGAGGTGATGGGACATTGGAACTCTTATAAACTGCTAGTAGGACTGTAAGGTGATACAACTACTATGGAAAGCAGTATGGTATTTCCTCAAAAAGCTTGAAATAGAAATACCTCATGATCCAGGAATCCCACCCTGAGTGTATATCCTAGAGATATAATAGCAGTGACATGAATAGACTGAATAGACATAAATGCACCTAGGTGCATTGCAGTGTTATTCACAACAGCAAAAATGTAGAAACAATTTATGTGCCTGTGATAGTTGGGGTTGTGTGTCAACTTGGCTGGACTAAGATTCTTAGTGGTTTAAGCAGTTGTGATGTGATTATTCCCATGATGAGATCAGATATGTATGTTTTGAGCAGTCAATCCATTGAAAGGGAGTTTCCCTAGGGATGTGACCTGCTTCCAATATATATATATATACACATATATATATATATATGTGTGTATATATATATATGTAATATGTATATATATATATATACACACACACACACACACACACACACACATATACATATATATATATGGACATTCTGGGGAAATGAGACTCATCTGTGGATCTGGGTCATGTTGTACTGCTTACAACTGTCCATGTGCAAGCAATCCAACATTCAGCCTGGTGATCAGAGTCAACAGTTGGTATTCTGCTTTCTAACTTTGAGTTCATCAGCCCCTTCAGTTGTATAAGTCAGGAAAAGCCTCCATTTTGATGTTTGATCCAGGAACTTGGGACTTGCCAGCTTCTACAAGTGTGTGAGCCATTTTTCTAAGATAAATCTCTCTTCCTCTGTATGTATAAGCTTTACTGGTTTTGTTTCTCTAGAGAATCCAGCCTAACACAGTGCCCATCACATAAGTTGAAGAATGGATAAACAAATTGTGGTACATACATACAGTGGAATACTATGCAACTACGAAGAATTATGAGAAGTCCACTAAACATCATATAACATGGATGAATCTGGAGAAGGTTATACTGAGTGAAACAAGTCAATCACAAAAGGACAAATGTTGCATGGTCTCAACAGAACAAAACACTGGCCAGTCTTGTGCCTACTTCACAACTCTTGCTATACCTGAGCCCATCATTGCAGCCACTGTGTCAAATCATCTCACTGAGGGCCTTCCCCTTTTTTGCTGACCCTCCACTTTACCAAGTATAATATCCTTCTCTAGGGAACGGTCCCTACTGACAGTATGACCAAAAAAGGCGAGACGATGTCTAGCCATTCTCACTTCCAAGGTTCATTCCAGCTTCATTCCAGAATGAAGATTTGTTCATTCTTCTGGCAGTCCATGGTACTTTCAGTATTCTTCGCCAACACCACAACTCAAAAGCATCAACTCTTCTTTAGTATTTTTTATTCATTGTTCAGCTCTCACATGCATATGAGGTAATTGAAAATATCATGGCTTGGGGTAGGCACACCTTAGTCTTGAAAAAGACATCTTTGCTTCTCAGCACACATTTGCCTAGTGCAATATGTCATCTGATTTCTTGACTGCTCCTTGCACTGGTGTTGATTGTGGAACCAAGTAATATGAAATCTTTGACAACTTCAAACTTATTTTTTTAACAATTCACTCTGGCCTGCTTCCTCTCAGCATTGGCTACATAACATTTTGGTGCTGGGACCTGGAACCCCGCCAAGGCGAACCCAGAAAGGATCTTTCCCTCACATTGCTGACCTTGCACCTACCACCAGCCTATCCAACTCTGGTAAGTGATGTTTTATCTTTATCACATGGATTTCTGATTTGCTTTTATCCTCTAAAGACCTAGTACTAGTCTGGGAATCCTCTGGCTTTGGCCCCTGGGCTTCTGAAGTCAGGGCCAATGGAGCCTCCAACATGTTATAAATCACCTCCACCAGGCAGGACTCCTTAAATGTACAGTTCCCCTTACAATACCCCTATTTTGCCCATCTGTAAACCTGATGGGTCCTATTGATTGGTCCAGGGCTTTCAAAGTATCAATCAGGCTGTTCTCCCTATACATCCTGTGGTTCCCAATCCTTAAGTGTCCTTTCTCTATTCCCCATGACCACCACCTACTACACAGTTCTAGACCTCAAAGATGCATTCTTTTCCATCCCTTTAGCAGAAAGCTCTCAAAACCTCTTCAACTTCACATGGACTGACCCTTCAACTGATATATCCCAACAACTCACATGGACTATTTTACCCTAATGTTTCAGAGATAGCCCCCATTTGTTTGACCAGGCCTTAGTCTCTGACCTATGCCACCTAGACCTAGTCCCCAGCATACTCCCCAGTATATTGATGACCTCCTTCTCTGTAGTCCTACCCTAGAACTGCCCAAAAAACATACCATAGAACTCCTCAATTTCCTGGGAGACAAAAGCTATCATGTTTCCACAAAAAAAGGTTCATGTCTCCCAGACCAGGCTCACCTACTTAGGATTCACCCTTACTCCTCAGCACAGAGCCATCACCATGGATAGGAAACATCTTATATCCTCTATAGTGGTCCTCACTTCTGAGCAAGAAATTCTCTCCTTTTTTAGGACTAGAAGGCTACATTGTTGTTGTTGTTGTTATGTGCCGTCGAGTCAGCCCTGACTCATAGCGACCCCTCCTTGGGTTTCCGAGGCAGTATCACTATGGAAGTAGGATTGCCCAACCTTCCTTCCAAGGAGTGGCTGGTGGGTTTGAACCACCAGCCGTCTGGTTAGCAGGCAAGTGTCTTAGCCACTATGCTACCAGAGCTCCTAGAAGGCTACATTAGACTCCCCAAAAAACAAACCAAACTCATTGCCATTGAGTTGATTCAACTCACAGTAACCCCTCTTTGGGTTTCCAAGACAGTATCTCTACAGAAGTAGAGTGCCCAGTCTTCCTTCTGAAGAGTGTCTGGTGGGTCTGAACCACCAGCCTTCTGGTTAGTAGTCAAATGTCTTAGGCACTATGCCACCAGATCTCCTATGGATCCTTAATTTCAGCCTCCTAGCCAAGCTTCTTTATGAAGCAACCAAGGGTCCCTTAACTAAACTTATATCCCCAACTCTCAACACTACCACTCCTTTTCAAGTCTTGCAGAAGGCCCTTGTCTTGGGCCCAGCTCTAGCCTTACCTGATCTCTCTAAACCCTTCATTCTATACACTGACAAGAGAAAGGGCATAGCTCTTGGTCTCCTCTGACAAAAATATGGCCTGACCTTAAAGTGGTTGCCTATCTGTCAAAGCAACTGGGCCCAACAATCATGGGCTGGCCAACTTGCTTACCAGCTTTAGGAGGTGCAGCACTTCTAGCACAGGAGAGCCCAAAATTAATGTAGTCTCAACCCATGACCGTATCCTCACACTATCAGGACTTATCTCAAATAAAGCAGCTAATTTCCTTTCTCCCTCCAGATTTCAGGCTTTGCATCTCACTCTCATGCAGGCTCCTCAAATCACTTTAAACAGGACTTCTCCTCTAAACCTGGCTATCTTTCTCCCATTCCCACCTCAGAGCCATCCCACTCTTGCATTGACTTCCTAGAACTCAAACAACCCTATTTCCCCCATATAACTGATTCACCCCTACCTGTAGCCTCTGACACCTGGTTCATAGATGGCAGTTCTAACACAGTGAATGAGAAAAAGGTAGTAAGATATACTACTCTTTCCTCCATCCAAGTCATTGAATCCAACTCTTTGCCCCCAAGGACCTCCTCTCAAAAAAATGAATTGATAGTTTTCACCCTAGACAGAGGACAGACTATTGACATTTACACTGACTTCTCATTCTTTTCCTGTATTACATTCTCATGCAACTATATGGGAAGAAACAGGATTTCTTACTATCAAAGGCTCACCAATCACTAATACAAATCTAATCTTAAAACTCTTACAGGCTGCAAAACTCCTCAAAGCAGAGGTGGTGATTCATTGTAAGGGGTATCAGTCAGGTAATGGTTTCATAACATCAGGAAATAACAGGTCAGTGAGAGGCAAGATGGGAAGCCTTAATTCAGCAGGTTGAATCCTAACTCTTAGCCATCCCCCAACCACCCTGTCTACTCCTAAGAAGAAGTACATCTCCATACTCAAACCGGGGCAACCTGGGAAGGATCACGGCTTACTAAGGCTGGAAAAATAATTTTACCAAAATAGCAAAGTGCCCAAATCCTCACTTATCTTCACAGTTCCTTACATGTAGGATTCAAGCACCTTCTCAAATTTCTTCAACTCCT
The DNA here is from genome assembly GCF_000298275.1 of Orycteropus afer afer. Classification (NCBI taxonomy): domain Eukaryota; kingdom Metazoa; phylum Chordata; class Mammalia; order Tubulidentata; family Orycteropodidae; genus Orycteropus; species Orycteropus afer. The sequence goes on along the minus strand of NW_006921737.1, from coordinate 6,404,438 downwards.
TCTCACTTGCAACAGTATGGCCACACATCTGCAAAACATAATTAGGAGTTGCCCTATTTGTTCTCAGGTATCTCCACAAGGGGCTCTGAAACCTCTCCCCTCCTTTCCTACACATCAGGCACATGGACAAGTGCCTGGCCAGGACTAGCAACTCGACTTCACCGATATGCCAGCTGTATGATGTTTTAAATATCTCCTAAACTTTGTAAACACTTTCTCTGGATGGACTGAGGTTTTCCCAGCCATATCAGGAAAAAAAAAAAAAAAAAAGAAGTAGTCCAAACCCTGACCAATCACATAATCCCCTGGTTTGCCCTTCCCACCTTGTTACAATCCGACAATGGACAAGCCTTTATCTCCAAATTTACACAAAGGGTAACCAATGCCCTCAACTTTCAATGGAACTTACATATTCCATACCATCTCCAATCTTCAGGAAAAGTAGAAAAGGCAAATTCTATCCTTAAAAATCACCTCACTAAGTTATGCCTAGAGACAAAGGAGAACTTACTCCTACTAGCACTAACAAGAATCTGATCCGCCCCACGAACCCCTACCTTCTTGAGCACATTTGAACTCGTGTACGGTCGACCTTTCCTCTTAGGCAATTTTCCTTCCTCCCTGAACCCCTTAGGAGATTACCTACCAGTTCTTAACCTCATTCGACAACTACTCTGACAACATGCAGACACTGTTCTCCCAAAACCAACCTCTGACTCTCCCCTAATCGCAGTCCTCAAGCCTGGTGACTGGGTTCTCATCTGAGAACTTAATACTGCTGGGACTCTTAAACTTAAATAGGCAGGCCCCTACCAAATCCTATTAAAAACTCCCACTGCTGTGAAACTTTGAAGTCTGTCTTCTTGATTCCATACCTCCAGCTTGAAATGCACAAATCAACCAAGTGAATTGGTGCAGACACCCGAACTTCACCAACTAGCAGGCAATCTGGGGAACTGAAGAATCAGTACAAAAGTACCCCCCTCTTACCCTTGAAAATGTCTAACATGCATTTCAGAAGAGGACCCAGACAACCCCAGAGGCTTCACAACCTGAGATTTGCCTCATAAACAAACTACCCCTGCCTCACACTCCCAAGAATACAACATCCCCCTATACATTTTACTCCTTTATACTCTTCATAATTTCAGAAACTCTCCAGGCTTCCACATCAGAGAAGGAGCTCTCTTTGCTCTCTTGTGGGAAGCTTATTTACAGGGTACTTCTGTAGACCATAACCCAGAGCAATATTCCTCGTGGCTCAACCTATCGAGCATAGACCCAAACCCATCCATACAATAGATCAGGAGACAAACAACCTCTTTTTGGCTTCTAGTCATACTCTACTCAAATACGATCTCTCTTATTCTCTCCTTGCTTAATAACCCCCTTTTGCCATCCAACTCCCAGGCAGAATCTCCTAAACTTACACTCAACCTCACATATCACTTCCTCAATATCACTAATCCCTCATTAGCAAGGGATTGCTGGCTTTGTCTACACTCACCTTCTGGTAAATATCTGGTAACCCCTACCCCATTAAAAGCATGAACCATCTCTCACTCTCTTTCCACCCTAAACTGCATAAATGCCTACCTCTCTCTGGGGTAAATATGTATTCCATCCTCAGCAAAAGCCCAAAGGACTTTATGGGACCAGCTCTACAACAAAGGGCAGAAAATCTCCTCCACTCATATCTGACCAATATCTCTACACACATCTCCTTAGAAGTCCCCATCCTTGGTCTGGTTACTATCAACTCCATTCTGACCCACCAAGCCCCTTGGTGCATCACACAGATTCAGAACCAAGCCACACAGTTTTGGGATGCCTACCTGACAACTTTTGTAACTTTACCATTACACCCTCTCTTAACCATCTCCATACCACCTACACCACCACACAATCTATGTTCAATATAGGTCTATACTCAGCCACAGAGGGTGGAGCAGCTCAATGACTAACAAGCACCTATTATCGACATATCTCCGCACCTCCAAACCTCTCAACACCCTCATATTCTCCTTCCTCTCCTTTTTCTACATCTACTTCTGCATTCTGCAGTGGCAGGCCTGTACATTGCTTAACATAGTAGCCCTGGCAACCATGCTCTCCTCTCCAAACTAACTGTAAACAACTTCCCTCTCATGGTTCCCCAAACTGTAAATTGTGGAGAGAAGAATAGAGAAAATTTATATTCTTTGAAAATACTACATTCATAAATAATTCTTAAGTTCCACAGGAAAACCCTTTAGGACCCCTCCAACCATTGACAACAGCCACTTTGAGTGGAACACTTACTGTATAGGAAAATGAACAAAAAGGCACAACAGGTAACCCAACACTCCTCTTCTCCATTGAGAATACCTTCTGTTTAAAAGGCCAGGGAATTTTCTTTCTCTAAGGTAACAATTCCTATCTTTGCTTACCTGGAACTGGATGGGAATTTGTACTTCAGCATATATAGCCCCAAGTATAGAAGTCTCCCTCAATAACCAATCTGTTCAAATACCTTTCACTATCCCTATTAAACTCAAAAGGGATCTAGTCCTAACTCAGTTCCTTCTCAGCTTGGAAGTAGCTACCAGACTAGGAACAGGAATTGGAGGTCTCACCACCTCACTCACCTACTACCAGAGTCTTTCTAGAGAACTTTCTGATGACCTGCAAAAAAACTTTCTGATAGTTTGGAAACAAATTGATTCCCTAGCTGCACTGGTTTTACAAAACAGAAGAGGACTAAATCTCTTATCAGTAGAGAAGAGGAGACTATAGATATTTTTAGAAAAGGAGTGTTGCTTTTATCCTGACCAGTGAGGGGTTGTGAGAAATACAGCAAAAAAACTAGGAGTCTGAGCTTCAAAAATTAGACTAGAGCCCTCAAACTCCTGGAATTCCTAGCTGCAAAGAACAAACTGGACAGCTTGGCTCCTCCCCTTAGCAGGGCCCTTAATAATGATCCTTCTTACCCTTCTTTCTGGCCTTTGCATACTTCAAACTCTTTCTTCTTCTTTACTGAACCGTACACAGGCAATCACCAACAAATCCATGGCAGACATGTTGCTTCTGCACTCCACCATTGGGTATCAGCCTTTATCCCAGACTTCTCCCTAGTAGGGACAGCTCTATGCCCACTGACAGCTTGAATCAGCTATAGAGGCCAGACTTTTGTCCCTCAGCACCCCAAGGTGTGTGTGTGGGGAATGGCTGGAATAATAGGCTATTTACTCAACCCGTAGTTATTTACTTCGCCTGCAACTTTCCCCTGCACTCAGTTCTTACTTCTGCACCCAGCTTTCACCTTTGCACTCAGCTCTCTTTCCTGCCCCTGCATTTAGTCCCCACCTCTGTTTCTGCCTCTCTTCTTTGTGCTCAGTTCCCACTTCTGTCTTGTTCTTGCCCCTGCACTCAGTTCCCGCCTCTGCACCCAGCTTTTGTCTTTGTTCTCAGCCCACTTTTGCACTCAACTCTGCACCCCTTCCCACCTGTGCAAAGGTGGCATTTACAGACTTGCTAATGATTGGCCCTTTTGGAACAGGCATTCTACCTCCTACATTAAACCCCTACTTAAGCCCCGTGCTGACACCATCTTTATTGTCAGCCCATCTGTAGTACAGGTGATTCAACAAAAGTTATTTTTAACAATTCACTCTGGCCTCATTCCTCTTGGCATCGGCTACCTAACACTGGGATTAACAATACTTTTGAGAGCAGAGTGGAGATTTGTTTAGGTTGTCTACATCTGGAAGGTAGCTGCTTTGTCTCTTTGTTCATTTTCTAGAATACCTAGTAGAGGACAGTGCTCATATATATAAATGTAACAGCAACAGCAATAACAATCATCACTGTTACAAGGAACTTAAATAGCTTTCATTTGTTAGCTTAGGTGAGCTCTTCTTTCCTCTCTGACCATATGTGGTCTGGGCAGCAGAGTTGTGACACTGAGTAAGGATGGTTCAATGGGATATAAACTTGCATCATTATCCTATTATCACACTTAGAGGTCCAGGAGCTATGGCCTTTGGTCTTTTCTTGCACAAAGCACCTTTGGAAGTGGTACAAGCCTTGGTCTTTCTTAGTTCCCCCAAGTGCTCCCTGGGATGAATCTCATGACACTTCCTTCCACAGAAGTCATGTCTGCTAGACATCTAATTGTTCATCAGAGCCAAATACATGTCTCAAAATTGTTAACTTATAAAAAATTGAAAGAAATGTTGTCATTCCTAATAGAAAGGGGAATATATCATAAATATTTTCCATTCCCTGTACATGAAGCATGCAAAAGAATAGTCCCTGAAAGTATGTACACAGATTGAATAACTTACAGTAAATATTTTAAACATTTCCTTTGGGAACCAGTGATCTATAGAAGATGTTTAAGCAGAAAATGATATGATTTGATTTTTGGGTTCTTGTTCAATAACTGAGAGTTATAATTAGTATCTGCTTGATGGTGAAACTCTTGAGGATGAAGAAGGGAGTCTTCTTGGTTTGGCTGTAAAGCCATTGCACTTCACTAATAAGTCTATTACACTTACTTGCTACTCAGTAAATCTTTAATGAATGAATATCCACAAAGGAAAGTTTCTGAAAGTGCAGAAAAGGATGAGATGGAGTTGGAGGTTTTAAATTGGAAAGTGGAAGGGACTTGAGTGAAAGAGGTGAAAGAAACTCAAACAAGGCCATAACAATTTGATTTCCAGAAATGGATTGTGGGAAATGAGAAAAATGGGTGGATGCAAAACATGTTGTGCAGGAAAGATGAGCACTTTATTTCTATAGACTTGGAAGGGCCTATGATCTAGAGCAGTGCTGTCTGCAATGATGCAAATGTTCTATATTTGCAATAGTCAATATGGTCACCATTAGCCATATGTGGTTACTGAGAAGTTGAAATGTATCTAGTTTATTTGAGGAACTGAACTTTTAATTTAAATATTTAAAAAACTAATTTAACTTTAAATAGTTACATGTAGCCAATGGTTACCATATTGGACAGTGTGGAATACTCTTTCTTCTCTAAATTACAAGGAAAGAGTTTTCAGATCCAGGAAAAAGATAGGGGAGAAATTAGAGGGAAAAATATTTGATATGCCAAGTGTAGTTTTGAAGATAAGTATAGGAACAAGAAATTCCTTGTGTTTGCGCTATCTACATAGGTGTAAACTTGGTGGAACAAAAAGAAATTACAGTATCTAAAAGTTTGTTTCTCATATCCTTGATATTTTAGTTGACTTGCAGTTAGAGTCATTTTTCCATTATTTTTATGGATCAAAAATGGAATAAAATATCAGAAATGCTCTCTGATTTCCTACTATCCATCCTGGCCCAGATGAAGATGCTATCTTCTTTCCCTTCCCACCCTGCATGCAGAGATGTCTGGATGAGGTATCACTAGGGAAACATAATCCAAGCCAGTCAAATCTAGCTGGCCTTTTCATGAGCACTTACAGCAAATTAACTTGAATTTGTTTGGTGAAGGGAGGGTTTTATTTTGCTGGCACCATGTACTTATAATAAAATGCCCTTTTTAATAAAAATCAATGACAACTTAAAATACACAATAAACGTTGCACCATTAATAAAGAACACCATGCATTAAATCCAACTTTATTATGCAATATGCACTATTTTTATAGCTTGCATTTCAGGCCTGATCATGCTTCCAGTGGTGAGTGAAATGGCCTAAAACAGCTGTCAGATGGTGTGAAATGAACATAGACACAAGGTAAATAAAACTGAAATGAACCCTGAATGTCTCTCGGCAGTGAGACCAGCCCAGGGTAACTGAGAGTGTCTTGTGTGGCCTGTAGCCATATATATTTTATCTGTCTTCTTCCTGCCACCCCTTCACCTCTCCTTCCCTCTCTTCTTGCTTCCTAGTTTGTGCATAGAACTTGAAGGATACAAGTTCTCTATTCTTCATGGAAGGCCTTTCTTGAATTCTAGGAGCTTATGGTATAATTATAAAGATTAGTGGTGTGATGGTTAAAGCATTTGACTGCTAACTTAAAGGTTGATGGTTTGAATGCACCAGAGTTTCGACAAGAGAAAGATATGGTAGTCTACTTCTGTAAAGATTACAGCTTAGAAACCCTTTGGGGCAGTTCTATTCTGTCCTAAAGAATCTCTAAAAGGTTGCTATGAGTCAGAATCTACTCAATGGCAAAGGGCGATGGGCTTGGTGTGTAAAAATGGCATGGCTGCATCAGATCTCATCTAACTTCATAAGGCAGAGAAGAAAGGATCAAGGTCAGCATCAGCTCACGGCTGATCTCTATGAGGTGGAGATCAGACATAGCTCCTCTCTCCTCCCTTATTACCAATTCTGTCACCAGCCTTCACTCCCACAACACTCTCTACTTCTCTGCTGGATTAATTAATTCATTGCAATGGCCACAGAGAACTCACAGACAATACTCATAGTTATGGAGTTTATTGGGGAAATAGCAGGTACAACTCAGGATACAGTTCTTTGATCACGTCAGCTTCTCTTGCCATGTCCTCAGCCAGGCCTCTGCCATCAGGCCTTGCTTGGGCCTGGGCTCTTGAGCTTGGCCTCAAGCAAGCCTCCTCTTGGCCCCACTTAGAGTCTCCTTTTCCCTCCTCTCAGGACAGGCACATCTCAGCCTGGCCTCTGCCCTGCTTGGGCAAGTACTACAAAGCTCTTTAGCTCTTCCAATAAGTATTGGAAGCACCCAACTCTGCCAGGAAGCCTCCTGCCCAGAAGTGTTCTGCTCTCTTGCTCTGTGCATTGGCTTGCATGCTATAACCACCTCAATCCATGGACTGGGAAGCCCAAATGCCATCTGGTGGAGGTCTTCTGGTTCTGCTGATGTTTCTCTGCTGTACTTGCCACTGCTTTTCATCATCTTGTGCCTTGTTGGTGTTCTACTCTCTGTCTCCTGGGTCTAGAAATCTCTAAAGGCAGGACATAACTCCACTCCTAGTTCTTCTTTCTTCTGGAAGTATTGAGATCCCCCTTCTGCTCTGGGATTGGCTCTCTTTTAAGACTAGTGGGATGGTAAAACTGACTAATCCTTTGTTATGGTTCCATACACCTTATTTGCACAATCCCCCAACCCCTGCAGATATTCCATGCATCTTATTTGCATTATTAGCAGACTGTCCAATCTTGGTGAGCCACAAACATCTTATTTGCATAATACCATCTAATAATTTTGGGGGCATCACAAGATCATGCATGGCTAGAAAGGCCATATTAAGTACATATCACTACACCACATGATACAAGACTATGGTAGTTTAGTGGTAGGATTATGGTCTTCCATGTGGAAAACCTGGGTTTGATTTCTGGCCAATGCACCTCATAGACAGCCGCCACTCATCTGTCAGTAGAAGCTTGCATGTTGCTATGATGCTGAACTGGTTTCAGAGGAGCTCTTAGACTAAGATAGACTAGGAGGAAAGGCATGGTGATCTACTTGTGAAAAAAGAGCCAATAAAAATCCTATGAATCACAATGGTGTGATCCATACCAATCATGGGGATGCCTAGAGCTGGGCAGAGTTCTTTGTTCATAAGGTCACTGTGAGTCAGGTTGACTTGGCAGCAGCTAACACCAACAACAATGACAACAACAACAACATATATTGATATAGCTCTTCCTTTGCTCCCTTGTGTTTACAGGATATGGGCTTCTGAACTATTGTATGAGTTATTTCTATTACATGAACTTCTTTTCCCATGTAGAAAATTCCTATTCATCCTTCAAAACCCAAAAGGGATATCATCTCATCCATGAAGTCTTCCTAGGGTTCCAAGACAAAGCTCATGACTCTATCTTTTGTGCTTCTGTAATATTTCTCCATTCCCCAGATACAGTGATTATTGTTCACACACTACAGTGAAATTCCTTGCTTTCATTTCTATGACATCTACTGTGAGAAATTCAAGGGCGGTAACTTAGATATGTGAACTCTGGTATCTTCCATGTCTTTCATTATACCTAGCACATGGAAAGTGTACAATAAATATTTCTTTCAAATGAATTTGGTAACAACATAAGGCAATGCCAATGTAGTTGTACTAGGTACTGCAGGAGTTGGAGGAAATGTGTGGGTTGCTCTGTTTGAAATGTTGTTCAATAAACAAAGAACATTTAAATGTCCAAGCTCCTTCTGTCTTGGGGATCCATCATTTATCTTCCAAGGTCACTGGGCTTGCTTTCATTTAGCTGACAGGTGAAAAAGAGCCTGGAAGATGCTGATTGAGGGGTAATGGGGGACAGGGGAGAAGAATGTATCAGCCCTGGAGGAAGTGCAAACCACTTGGCTCACATTCCATTGGCTACAACTCAGTCACATGGCCACACTCAATTGTAAGCTAGTCTGGGAAACACAGACCAGTTATGTGCTCTGAAGAAATTAGTATGATACACACATAGACAGTTTGGAGAGACAGGCATAGCCTTAAATTCATGTCCAAACACTCCCCCTCTTATTCATCATTCCCAGGCACACTGTCCTTTTTACTTTTCTTTGGCAAAACAAATTCTCTCTTTACATTTATTTCTTCTCTCTTCCAGGAATCTTTTTGCAGATCTCCTTGATCTATCTCAAGTGGTTAGCATTATTTTCCCCCCAGCTATCCAGTTACTCTCTAGCACCAAAACCTGCTTTGTTTCCTTTGTAGCATTTAATATTCACTCTAGTTATATTATCATTTATATAATAAATAACCACTAGTTTGCATGTTCTATGGTGGCACACAGGAGAGAACAGTCTTGTGTACTAGCACCCAGAATGGTGTCTAATATAGTAGGTGCTCCATAAAGATTTGTTGAATGAGTAAAGGAATCCCAATTAAAGGTCAATTTTTAGGGTTTCCAAGGTAGTATCTCTATGGAAGTAGATTGCCCAATCTTCCTTCCAAGGAGTGGCTGGTGGGTTTGAACTTCCAGCCTTCTGGTTATCAGTCAAATGCCTTAGGCACTATGCCACCAGAGTTCCTTGTTGAATGAGTAAATGCATCCCAGTTAAAGGTCAATTTTCAGATCCCTTTGAATTTTTTCCTTCTTGAAATACATTAATGACTTTATTTGATAACATCCTGAGGTTCAACCTTGAGGGTCAGATACTATGAAAATTCCTTTTTCTTACTCATGAATCCCAAAGAAGATTCTTCCATCTTCTAGTGGTTTTCAGAACAATTAATGTGAGGTGAGGCACGTGAGATGTCTAAGAATCATCCCATCTTCCCCATACAAATCAAAGACACTTCAAGTTCTATAAAAACTACATTTAATAAGCTCTACCTCTGAATGACCCAAGGCATGGATGGTGTTTTCAGTCGCCTGATATGCATGTGAAAGCTGGACTATGAATAAGGAAGACAGAAATAGAATTGATGCCTTTGAATTGTGGTGTTGGCGAAGAATACTGAAAATGCCATGCACTGCCAGAAGAACGAACAAATCTATCATGGAATAAGTGCAGCAGGAATTCTCCTAAGAAGTGAGAATGGCCAGACTTCATCTCATCTACTTTGTTTATGTTGTCAGAAGGTATCATTCCCTGGAGAAAGATATCATGCAGAAGGTCAGCGAAAAAAGGGGAAGACCCTCAATAAGATGGATTGGCACAGTGGCTGCAACGATGGACTCAAGCATAGCAAGGATTGTGAGGATGGCGCAGGACCAGGCAGTGTTTCCTTCTGTTGTACACAGGGTCACTATGATTCCAAGCTGACAGGACGGCATCTAACAACAACCACTGAATGTTTATGCTGAAAATTGGGATTTTAGAAGGCATTTGACTGCTAACCAGAAGGCTGGCAGTTCAAGCCCACCAGCCACACTTCCAAAGGAAGGTTGGGCAATCTACTTCTGTAGTGATACTTCCTCAAAAACCCAAGGAGGGGTCGCTATGAGTCGGGACCAACTCAGCAGCAAGTAAGTTTGTTTTTTTTGTTTACTTTCTACTTTATGTGTCCTTAGGAAATTAATGAACCTTCCTGGCATTCAGTTTTCTGTAAACTGGGTATAATAATACAGAAGAGAGCATATAATTAAACCAGAAGGATAATGTTTGACCTATAGAAGGAATTCAATATATACCCCTTCTCTGCTTCCTGTATCTTCTTCCTCTTTTTTTCTTTTACCTTGCCCTACTTTTTCTTTTTCCTTTTCCTTCCCTTTCTAATTCTTTTTCTTTCTCCTTTCCTTTTCTTTCTTTTTTTCCCCCCTCTGCCTCATCCTTGTTTTCTTTGGGATGGGGGCTGAAATGAAACTTACCTACTAAGTTGCTTTCATTTGCTTCTCTCTTTCTGTCAGAATTCACAGACTCTTTCCCACTTGTACCAAAAAATGACAAAAACAAACAAATAAAACAAAACCTCAAACCTGTTGTCACTAGAGTCAATTTCACCTTATAGAACAGAGTACAACTGACTCGTAGGGTTTTCAAGGCTGGAAATCTTTACAGAAGCAGACTGCCACATCTTTCTCTCGCAAAGTAGCAGGTAGACTTGAACGGCTGACATTTTGGTTAGAAGCGAAGTGCTTAACCATTGTGCCATCAAGTCTCCTTTTCCTACTTATAGGACTCTTAATGTAGCCCTTGTTGATCTCACTTGTCCACTAAACTTGTAGTACAGACTAACTTTCCTGAGAGACCAACCATGTGATAGTAAATTTCTAGTACATGTAGTTAATAGGTTAACAAGTTTCAGGGGACCCAACTTGCTCCATATTTAGAGTGTAATAATGAATTGTGCTTTAATTGGTTTTCCCTCATTTGGGGGCCATGGGAGTATAATTTCCTCAAATTCTCAGTAGGACCTAATATTAGAGTAACCACCGAATTCTGCTTTAGCCAAACTCACTGCAAAATGTTATTCTAGGATGAAACACAAGTCTCTTCTTTTCCACAAATGAGGGCATGAATGCAACTTCCCACCTACCTGCTAAAGTACCAAATCCAGTCCAGTGAGAGACTTTTTAAACTGAGTCATTAACAAGTGTGTTTGCTACATTAGTTAGACTTTGATAACAATTCAGCTCTTTTGGAAATGCAAATACTGTATCTACAAGAGAACTAGTTTTTTTTTTTTTTTTTTCATTCCAATTAGCTCGGTTTCAATGGATAAATAGTAAAAAGTTTATCATCAAGAGTATTCTGGAGAATGGCATTGAGGCTTTGCCACCATTTGAGTCCCATCAAATTACTGAAATAAATACAAATATAAATATTGGTTCTTGTATGAGCACCTTGAGGCCTGGGCTGATGTCTTCTTTTAACTTTGCACCTATCACACTGTAGGTAGATAATTGTTGAAGACTTTGTTGGGTGGTGCAACTGATTAAGTGCTCAGCCACTAACTGAAAAGTTGATGGGTTTGAACTCACTAAGAGGTACCTTGGAAGACAGATTTAGCAATCTGTATCTGAAAGGTTACAGCTTTGAAAACCCTCTGGGCACAGTTATACTCTGTGCACATGGGATAAACTAAAAAATTCCCAGACCTTTAATAAGCCAGAAAGGGACTGCTTGATAGAAGGATAGAGCCTGTATAATACACAAAACAAATTTTTTATACTCTTTCTCTTGGTTCATGTTGAAATCTCTCTTTCTGTGTTGATCTGTATCCAGAGTTTACTATTTGAATGAAATGAAGAGGAAGAAGAGGAAAGGGGAAACAGATCTACTATTTTTGAGTGCTCACTAAAAGCCAGCTGACTTTGCCAGGCACTTTTGCAAACATTGCTCTTGTGATCCTCATTTACAGATGTCAAAACCTAGGTCTAGAGAGGTTGAGAAGAATGTTCAGGTTTGTACTCCTCAGCTAGCATTTGAAACTGGTTATCTCTGTCTAAAACTGAATGTTTGTAGGGGGCGGCAGGAAATGAAGGCACCACCTACTCAGATCTTGCATGCAACTGGCCTGAGGATTTTTGGAAATGCTTTGAGGGTTGTAATAAAATAAGCTATAATCTCCCAACCTTTTTCTGGCAGCCTCAGTGATTTCCACTTCAGGTTAGCTCGTCAAGGTCGCAGGTGAACTTAACTTTTTAAATCTCCAGTTAGAGCTGTGAGAACACAGGTGATGAATGGTCTTAGCGATTTTTTCACTCAAACTTAGAAACCCCTCTCAGGAGGTGAGTGTTTTTCTTAATACTTGGGAGAATCTAACTTGTTGGTGATAAAGGGTAAAAAGTTTAAATTCCCTCACCCTCTTAAGCAATTGCTTAGAGGTGGTGATGGTGATAAATAGAAGGCAAATTCTAGTTACTTGTAGGGACCAATGTCTGGTCCACTGGAGATAGAAAAGCTCCAGAGATAGCTGAAGAATAGGGTGCCCCTTTTGTTCTCCTGAGTTATTCCAAGCCATTGTGCCAGTGGCCACAGAAACTTTATAATTGTGCAGTGCTCTTTCTTCCTATTCCTGCAACCATCTCTGGTTCATTAGAGTATCATCATGCTCCTAACATATGTAGAAGGAGCCCCAGTGGTGCAATGGTTAAGTACTCATCTGCTAACTGAAAGGTTGGTGGTTTGAATTTACATAGCTGCTCCACAGGAGAAAGGCCTGGCAATTCGCTTTCATAAAGATTACAGCCAAGAAAACCCTATGGGTCAGTTCTACTCTGTCACATGGAGTTAGTGTAAGTTGGAAGTGACTCAGTGATACACAACACCAGACTTCTGGGTCTGATCTTTTTAGAAGAGAGTGTGGCTTATGGGGAAACACATTGATTTTGGAGTCAGACAGACCTGGGTTTGAAACCATCCACTGCCACTAAGCTGATTCTGGTTCATAGTGACCTTATAGGATAGAGCAGCAGAGCTCCATAGGGTTTCCAAGGCTGTAAATGTTTACTGAAGCAGACTACTTCATCTTTCTCCTTCAGAGAAGCTGGTGGGTTTGAGCTGCCTACTTTTGGGTTAGCAGCCAAATACTTTTAACTATTGTGCCACCAAAGCTCCTTGGTTTGAAAGCGCTCTAGGTCATAGTGTGCAATTTCATAAGAATGAGCTCAGAAATGAGTGTTGTTGGTTTCCTCATCTGGGAAACAGGGCTCATGGGTCCTCCCTAGCACAATAGCCAAGTCAGATATCATATTTGTAAAACCTGGAGCCATGTGGTTGGCATTTCTCGGAAGGAAGATTGGGTGATCTACTTCCGTAGTGATACTGTCTCAGAAACCCAAGGAGGGGTTGCTGTGAGTCAGATCTGACTCAGTGACAGTGGGTTTGGTCGTTTTTTTTTTTTGGGGGGGGGATTCTTGGCTTATGATGGCTCATAGCTGAGTCCTGCTGTTCTCCATTGAAAGGAGCTGCCTCACTCAGGGTTGTACTCCTCCCTGAAACAGTTTGCAACCAATGTCTGGTCCACTGGAGGTAGAAAAGCCCAACCCCCTGGCCTCAATTTGGGACAACTCAGAAGGGTCCTTCCAGCTCCAGAGCTGCTAGTGGGATTGGCTGAGGCCTCTGCTGCAACTGCCCTGTAGGTTGGTCAACTTTTACTTCTGCCCAAACTAGCTTCTCACACTCCTCACAGGTATTGTTCTTGTGAGCACCCCTATAAACCCTCTGCATAAAAATTTCAGAATCTCAGTGTCTTTATTCCCAGGAAAACTAACCTAATAGAATAATCCAATTCAGCATTTGAATCTTCTTTACAACAGAGTGGCCAACCCCTAAAACCTTCATGGGCCAAGTAACTCTACCTTCTATAATATCTAAACTCCCTTTTCAGACAATTCTAATATTTAAAAAGTTCTTAATAGTAATATGTGACATTGATGTAGCTCTTTATTCTTTATGAAGTATTTCTATATATCTTATTTCTCTTGAGCCTCATAAAATCTTCCTAAGGCAAACTTATTAATATCCCATTTTACAGATGAACAACCCCAGGAAAATCAAGGTAATGACGCAATTTGCTTAAAATTACTTAAGAGTTTGCTGAACTCAAAATTTAGGGGCCCTAGAGCTCTGGTAGGAGCTCTGGTAGCATAGTGCCTAAGGCACTTGACTGCTAACCAGAAGGCTGGTGGTTCAAACCCACCAGCCACTCCTCGGAAGGAAGGTTGGGCATTCCTACTTCCGTAGTGATACTGCCTCGGAAACCCAAGGAGGGGTTGCTATGAGTCGGGGCCGACTCGACAGCAAATAACAACAACTAACAACAATAGAGCTCTGATAGCATAGTGGCTAAGGCACTTGACTGCTAACCAGAAGCCTGGCAGTTCAATCCCACCAGCCACTCCTCAGAAGGAAGATGGGGCAATCTAATTCTGTTGTGAAACTGCCTCGGAAACCTAAGGAGGTGTCGCTATGAGTCGCGTCCGACTCCATGGCACATAACAACAACAACAACAACAATATATGGCATAAATAGATGATCAAGCATAACCCAAAATGCACAAACAGCAGAAGATAAACTAGATGAGTGGGACCTTCTAAAAATTAAATTTTTATGTGCTTCCAAAGACTTCTCCAAAAGAGTCAAAAGAGAACCTAAAGATTGGGAAAAAAAATATTTGGCAATGACATACACGACAAGGGACTTTTCTCTAAAATTTATAGAAATCTCCAACACCTCAACAACAAAAAGACAAATAATTCAGTTAAAAAATGGGCAGAAGACATGAATAGACACTTCACCAAAGAGGATATTCAGGCAGTCAACAAACATATGAAGAAATGTTCACAGTCATTAGCCATTGTTGTAGTTGTTATGTGCCGTGGAGTCGGCCCCGACTCATAGCGACCCCTCCTTGGGTTTCCGAGGCAGTATCACTACGGAAGTAGGATTGCCCAACCTTCCTTCCGAGGAGTGGCTGGTGGGTTTGAACTGCCAGCTGTCTGGTTAGCAGGCAAGTGTCTTAGCCACTATGCTACCAGAGCTCCCCATTAGCCATTAGAGAGATGCAAATCAAAACAACAATGTAGTGGAAAGCAGTATGGCAATTCCTTAAAAAAATGGTATTAGAAATACCATTTGACCCAGCAATTCTATTACTGGGTGTATTCTAAAGGAGTGAGAGCCAGGACAGGAACATATATATGCACACACATGTTCATGGCAGCACCATTTACAATAGCCAAAGATGGAAACAACCTAGATGCCCATCAACAGAAGAATGAATAACCTATATATGGTACATGCCTACAATGGAATACTATGCAACCCTAAAGAATAACAGAATCTGCAAAACACTGCATAACATGGATAAAGTTGGAGGACATTATGCTGAGTGAAATAAGTCAATCACAGAAGGTCAAATATTGTATTAGTCCATTATTGTAAAAAGTCAAGGAAAGGTTTATATATGGAAGGGAATTTTCTTTGTTGGTTACAAGGGGTGAGAGGGAAGGGAAGAGAACACTACTGGATAGGTAGAGACAAGTATTTATTTGGGTGAAGAGAAGGGCAATGTACCAAATGTGAGTGATCCACATGGTGGCATTGAGGAAAAGGAAGACAGAGAGATGCATGGGGAGGTACTGACAACAAAGATGAATCCTCTTGCACATACAGTACTGCATTGTCAGTGAAGGCAAACATGGGTATATGGGTGGATAGATGGGTGGACAGACTGAATGATTAGGTATGTCTATGCAACAGGGAGTTGCATAGGGTTGGCAGATAATGTTTCTACAAGTGTATTTGTACATGGGCAAGGATGTAGTCACTTCTTGGCCACAGCCAGCTATCCAAAGAGAGTGAGTAGTAGGACCTGTGGGCTTGGGACCATGGTCACAGGGGACATCAAGCTCAATTGGCATAACATACTACACAAAAACATTGTTCCACATCCTACTTTGGTGAGTAGTGACTGGGATATTAAATGCTTGCAAGTAGCCATTTAGATGCAGCAATGGGTGTCTCCTCATCCAGAGCAAAGAAGGATGAAGAAAACCAAAGACACATGGAAACAATTAGTCCAATCAACTGGTACATGATGCTATCCTCAGTCTATATGACTATAAGACCAGAAGAACTAGATGGTGCCCAGCTACCACTGTCAACTATTGGGAGTGGTCTATGTAGGAGATCCTGGATAGAGTGGGAAAACAATGTAGAACAAAATTCAAAATCATTAAAAAAGAAAAAAGGGACCACAGTCACTGGTCTGATAGAGCATGGTGGAACCCCTGACACTATGGCTCCTCGCTGCCCTTCAGGTCTGGAACTGAGCCCATTCCTGTGTCTTCTGGACAAACAAAAGACAGACATATGAACTGAACATTGCATTATGTAGATCCACTCCTTGGAGAGATCAATCATGGGAGAATAGAAGGGCAGCATATGCACAGGGAGACAGCTCAGGGGGCAGGAATGCATAGGAGGGAAGGACACAGGGAAAAGTTAACTGTTGGGAGGAAGTGGGAGAGGAGCTGTTGCATTGTGGGAAATTGCAGTCAATGTCATGAGACAAACTGTATGTGAGATACTGTATGGAAAGTGAATTTGCTCTGTAAACTTTCACCCAAAATTCAATAGAAATTAAAAAACAAACAAAAAAACGTGGTTGCTGAACCCAGTGGTTCAGTAGGGCCAGGGCTATGTACATCTGCATCCACATTGTCCTGCTACCAGCCTTCACTTGGGGCCTAGCACCACAGGTCCTGGATACATGTGCGCTGGTAACAGCCCCCCACCCACTGCAATATCAGCCCATGATTGGGCTGTGGCAGTCTGGTGTGCAGCCCTCTGTCTGACCTTCTGCTTGTTTCCGGCAAGACATACCTGGATTAGAGGTTTACAAACCAAATTGGCCTACAGATCAGTTTTGTTTGGCTAAGGAGTGTTTTAAAAATTGAATTTGGATAATTTTTTCTCCTTCGTGTTCCTGCCACCATAACTCCTTAACCTTTTAAGTGATATAGTGATTGAAAGCATTTAAGCTGCTAACCAAGAGATTGGCAGTTTAAATCCACCACTTGCTCCACATGATCAGCTTTTGTAAAAATTACAGCCTTGGAAACCCTATGGGACAGTTCTACTCTGTTCTAAAGGGTTCCTATGAGTAAGAATCAACTTGATGGCAGTGAGTTTGATTTGGTTTGGGTTCACTCATTTCTGTTGCCTATCAGGCCTCGTAGAAGCTCTGGTGGCATAGTGCCTAAGGCATTTGACTGCTAAACAGAAGCCTGGAGGTTCAAACCCACTAGGAAGGAAGGTTGGGCAATCTATTTCCCTAGTGATACCATCTTGGAAACTCAAGGAGGGGTCGCTATGAGTGGGATCCGACTCGGCAGCAGTGCATTGCATTGTTGTTTTGTGTCATCAGGCCTCCTAATGAAAATTCAAATTCTGGACATTTCACTTAAATGATAGGAATAGGATTCAACCTCAGGCATTCTAACTTTGAAACTCATGACATTTTATTACACCATGCCATTTGTTTTTTAGTTCCTGCGTATGTCCTATTTCTGGGTCACACTGAGAGGTACAAAATCTACCTTGTGTATGACAACATTTTAGCTATTCCAAGGCTCTATTTCCTTAGACTTCTTGCCCCTAGGTTAAACTCTCCAGCCCCTCTATTTTTCCTCATGGACTAAGGTTAATAATTTGTGTATTATATTGTTTCCACTTACTGAATGGATTCCAGCTTGATAAACATGCTTTTTAAAATGGCCCTGGACAAATACTTTGTTACATATATTTACGAGATACACGCATATGGATATACTAAGCAATCACTACGCACGATCCCTATTTGAATCCTGCTCAAATGGTAAAATAAATTAAATAAACAAAATGTGTAAGATAGGGAAATGGGAACACTGGCCAGGTAGCGTAGTGCCTAAGGCACTTGACTGCTAACCAGAAGGCTGGAGGTTCAAACCCACCAGCCACTCCTTGGAAGGAAGGTTGGGCAATCTACTTCTGTAATGATACCACCTTGGATAAAGGAGGGGTTGCTATGAGTCAGGTCCAACTCTATGGCACATAACAACAACAACAACAGCCAGATATCTGATGGTATTAAAAAAGTTATTGTTTCTTTTTTTCTTGAGGTGATGAAAATGTTGTAAATTTGACTGTGATGATGGTTTCATTTATCTGTGAGTATGCCAAAATCATTAAATTGTAGCTTTAAATGAGTGAGATGTATGATCTGTGAATTATATCTCAATAAAGTTAAAAAAATGCTCTAGAACTTAAGATATTTTGGATGCAGTCTGACCAGTGCAGAGCAGTTTAACTAAGCTCAATAACCTCCAAATCACTACGTCCAGATTTAACGTCTTGTTGTCGCATAACTTCACAGATCTCTTAAGTGTTTAAGTATTTCACTCAACCAGGAGAAATAAGCTTATGTAAGAGCGTGTCTCTTCTTTATCATCTCTTTTAAAGTTTATATGTTCAAATTTGGTCTGCTTATGAGTTAGCAATACAGAACAATCAATACCAGACTCTGAAAAGGGGAACCACAACATATCCATAAAAGTGAAATTAGCATCATAAACCAATTATGGATTCAGGTTTTTTTTCCCTTGGCCAGAGGTTTGGGTATCCCTGCACTCCCAAATTAGTACTTCAATGCTTTCAAAGACCATGTTACTTTGTGTGTGTATGTATGTGTTCAGAATTCTACCATTATTTGGGATGAGCAGCACTGCATTTTAGATGATTCCATTTGTAAGAAGATAATAACAAAAGAAAACATTTATTCAGTATTGACCTATTTTTATGCAAATAACATGCACATTATATGTTTTTGCATACTATGCAAATCCCCCAGGGCATTATTTTCATAATTATTCTATATCCATGTTTTTAATATGTTGGTGACTTCATTTTCAACTTTTTTTTTTTGTTCCTTCCAACAGATGAAATGCAAAAGTCTTTGTCTTGGTGCCTGTTGATGCAGAAGTTTAGTTTCTAGCAGCAGATCCTTACTAGCCTATCTTGAAGTTTTTAAAGCAGCCTTTCTCCTAGCAGGATTCCTTCCCTGCTCTGCAAACTACTTTCTCTAAAACAGGAAGAAATCACTTCTTCCAACCCAAACAACTCTCAACAAGATAACTGACCTCAGCCAGTAAGTACATGGGTCTGTATAACCCAGGGCCAGACAGAGCACTCTGGTGGGTGAGGCTGGCACACTACAGCTTCAACATTCTGCTCTGCCTTCCATCTGGTCAGCTGCCACACTTAGACCTTTTGAATCTCTGGCCCTTGTGGATGCCCGGGTGAGCGTGAGAGCCACAGGTGCAGAGGGGTTATGTGTTCCTTGCTTGGACAATAGGTCCAACTGGTTGCCTGGGAGCCCCAGGACCAGGACAACATACACATACACCTGCACTGTCCTGTTGCCCAGGTTCATGTGGGGTTGGCACCATGGGACCTGGCCTATATAAGCAATGACCCCCACTCACTGCAGGACCAGTCTATACTTGGGCTGTGGCTGCCCTGTGTGCAGCCTTCCCTGACCTTCCACTCATTTCTGGTGCCACAAACCTGGGTGCAGATCAACTACAAGGAACACCACTGTGCTCGGGCTGGCAGCAAACTGCTCCAGAGCAAACACATAATTATAACTATTTATTTTCTCATTATCAGGATACTACCAAACTCAATCTACTTCTGTAGTGATATTGCCTTGGAAACCCAAGGAGTGGTCGCTATGAGTCGGGTCTGACTCCACGGCACATAATAACACCACCAAACTCAATTCAGGAATTCTTGACCATGGCTTATAGCTTTATTATACAAATATGGGCAAAAGCAACTTTTTCAGACTATTGAATGAAGATGAATAAGGCCTAAATTCACTTCTGGAATTGTCATGAGACATGTGAGGTGTATGAACGTGTGTGCCATGCCAGAAGTGTTTTACATAATTTTGTCATTTCTGCCCACTATATGTGTATGTGTGTTATTATATGGGTGAGTTATTTGTGAATAAAAGACAATACTATATGTCAGCAACTATGTAAAACATGTTATAGGTATTTTCTTATTGTGTCCTCACAACTATCCTTAGGAGGAAGGTGCAGTTATGGGGTAACTTACTCAAGATCTCACAGCTCCTAGGCAATACTGCCAGGATGTAAGCACCAGCAATGACCTTTCTCAAAAATAAGGTGGGTGTTTCCTCTTCTGTTGCCTAATTGGTTCTGAACTTGAGTAGAGGACAAAACCAAAAAAACTAAACCCACTGCCATTGAATCTATTCTGACTCATAGCAACTCCCATTGGGTTTCCAATGCTATAAATCTTTACAGAAGTAGATTGCTTCATCTTCCTTCTTTGGAGCAGCCAGTGGGTTTGAACCACCAACCTTCTGGTTAGCAGCCAAACACCTTACCAACTATACCACCAGAGCTCCTTGAGCAGAGGAGAAGAATATTCTTTTTAAAAGTCAGTTGCTGTTGAGTTAACTCTGACTAATGGCTATCCCATGTGTGTCACAGTACGGCTGTGCTCCATAAACTTTTCGGTGGCTGATTTTTTGGAAGCAGATCACTAGGTCTTTCTTCCAGGCACCTCTGGGTGCACTGGAACGTCCAACCTTTCTTTTAGAAACTGAGTGTGTGAACTGTTGTACCAGCCAGGGACTCCATTTTTTTTTTTTTTTTTTTATTGCTAGCTGCTATGGAGTCAGCTCCTGACTCATGGTGACTTCTTGCACAATGAAAAATTGTGATCTATAAGGTTTTCATTGGTTTATTTTTGGAAATAAATTGCCAGGTCTTTCTTCCTACTCTATCTTAGTCTGAAAAATGTTGAAACCTGTTCAGCATTATGGCAACATGCAATCCTTCATTGAACAGATGAATAGTAGCTTCCCATGGCTAGGAATCGAACTTAGGTGTCTTGCATGGAAGGTGAGATTTCTACCACTGAATACCACTGCCCTCCATATTCTTCTTAGGTACCCACAAACTCTCCTTCTTAGCAGAAGAGCCTGGAGGAGAGCACTGGGTTAAGGGTCCAGATCTTTTTCCCCAGCCCATATCTTTCTACTTCCTGTCTGTGATACATTCTGAATTGCAAATAATTATTAAATCCCCTTCTACCACAGTCCCAGAGTAGACATTACTAGATATGGGGAAAAAAAAATGATGGAAGGAAAAGAAGAGGGAGCAAATTGAGGAAAATGTATGCAATATGATTTTATAATAATTATTTTCTCACTTCATTTCAAAATTTTTTTAGAGTCACAAGTTCAAGAAACCCAGGTGGTGGCTCAATCTTTTATAAAAGACAATGGCAGCACACAGATTTTTAATATCCTAAATATTACCTAAGTAAAATAATGATTAATTTTGTAAGCTGCCTTTGAGGATGTGGCCTGGCAGACTGCTAGTGAAACATGAGTTGATCCTTTGTAAAGTACATTTCCAAACATCTTTTATAAACACCTGTCATTGCTTCAATGGATTTGTCAATTATAAATGTTCCAAGGACATCCTTTTTATACTCTTCTGTGCCCCTAATGGGGATCCAATGTGATGGTGTCTTTCCCACACATTGACAACTTGGCTTATAGAGGAAAGGCCAGGGATCATTTGAAGTTGTTGACATAAGTTCTTTTTTGGAAATCAATAACACTTGCTTTTAAAATGACATTCCATATGGCTTCATATATACAATAATTATACATTTGTTACCTGCGCAATTTATGTGATTCTACAATGATGCTAGGGTAAAAGTCTCCCTAGTGCCTCCTTTTCTTGGCCCTGTCATACTTCCTTTGGCCTTAATTATGTTTTCAGAATATTGGGAGAGCTGTCTTCTACCTTAATGGTCACTTTTCCTATGAGGTGTGAGTAGGTGGATGAGAGTTTGTCTTTTACAGAGCAGGAGACATTATATACCTTTGGGCTATAGGAGCTCTGTTCCCTGTGGTAATTGGTGGTTCCTTATGATAAAACAAGGAACTCTGGTGGCATAGTGGGTAAGGCATTTGGCTGTCAACCAGAAGGTAGGTGGTTCAAACCACCAGCTGCTCCACGGGAGAAGATGAGACAATCTACTTCTGTAAAGATTTACAGCCTTGGAAATCCAATGGGGATCACTGTGAGTCAGAATCAACTCAGTAGCAATGGGTATGATAAAACAGGATATGTTCTTGTTTCTCAAGGAGATTTGGGTTGAGAAGTGGAAGCAGAGGACCCAGAATAAAGTTCAGGAGATAAAGATGAAAGCTTCTTCCCAAAATGATGATTGGGTGACATTAGGAAGAATTAGGGAAAGCATGATGCCTTGTTTCTCTAGAAGAGTCTGATTTGTCCTGTGCCATGCATTGCTTATTGCTATGGTAAAATAATTAGAGAAACTCCAGTGGTGTGGATGAGAGGTAGGTGCTTGATTTCTTACTCTCAACCCTGTGAAGTGGTGACCCTGAGTCAGATTGTTTGAGCTCAAATCATATCTTCTACTTCATTGGTGTGGTACCTAGGTCAAATTAACCTCTTTGTGACTCAATTTCCTCATCTGCAAATAATAATAATGGAAGTTTGGTATTAGAAAAGCCTAAGCAAGTATTGCTGTGAAACTAAAAAGACCTAAATTTGAACCTGTCTTTGCCAGTTACTGGTTTTCTGACTATAGACATAATACTTTAGCTGAAAAATGGGAGTAATAATGATGCTAGTGATGACTGATAGAGAAAATATATGCTATCTACTGAGGACAATACCTGCCATATGGTTAAAAACAAACAAACAAACAAACAAACCAGTTGTTGAATTGACTTTAACTCGTGGTGACCCCTGTGTGTCAAAGCAGTATTGTTCTTCATAGGATTTCAATGGATTGCTAGTCCTACTAGGAGCTATGGTGGCATAGTGCCTAAGGCATTTGACTGCTAACTGGAAGGCTGCTGGTTCAAATTCACCAGTCGCTCCTCAGAAGGAAGAAGGTTGGGCAATCTACTTCTGTAGTGATACTGTCTCGGAAACCCAAGGAGGGGTCAGTATTAGTCAGATCCGACTTGAAGGCAGGGAGGCTTTTTTTTTTTTTTTCCAGTTTGTCCAGTCTTGCTATTCTTTGGGGCAGGCTTGAAGCCCAGAGTCAAACTAAATTTTGAGCTGAGCTTTCAGGCTGTATGGAAAGGCAGCATTATCTCCCATCTCAGGCTGTGGTTGGTATTAAAGAGCCTTCCCAGGGTCTGGGGAAAGGTTGTGTGTGTGTGTGTGTGTGTGTGTGTGTGTGGAAGTGGGTCTTTGTGTGTGTGCATGTGAGTATGAGTGGGAGTGTGTGAACCAGTAAGTGTGTAAGTGTCCATTTGAATGTGTGTGTGCTGCATGCACACATCCAGATATATACTGGCTTGTCTCTTAATATGGCGCTATCTTTCCAGGGGGAATGGATTAATAATTTACATATGGCATTTAATTAGAAATATGTCATCACCTCATTAATGTCTTCTCTGAGGATGCATCATTACTCTCTTTCATTAATAGCAGCAATGTGCACATGTGGTCGTTTGGGCAGGCCTGCCTGTGTGTAGTGGCAGGTACGGGAGGAGTGTGGTGTGAGAAGGGTGGCTGCCTTCATCTTGACCTTAGAGCCTTACTTCAGTGTGCCTAGGAATATAACCTTCCCCACTCATCTCCCCATTCATGTTTCTTCCCCTGCTCTTAGTCCTGCGGAGTCTGACCATGCTGGAGCCACAGTTGTAGCTGCCTCCCAAGAAAACTGGTACTCTTTGGGCAGCTCCTCCCAGGAGATGGAAAGGATGTGGAAGCATGACAGTCCTTGGCCCAATGTTTCCTTTCATTTCTAAGTAAAAGAAAGCAGAAAAGAACACAGAGGAGCCCTGGAAGAAGGGTCATGAATTATTCATCACATAGTCTGGGCTATGGGCTCTCAGCACCTCCTCTTTCCGTCCTGAAAGGCAGCCAATGAGAAAGGCACCTTATTCACTGGTTGAATTACTGCATGTGAATGGCTAGGGGATTCATTTCAAAGCTGCACTTAGAATTGGCCTATTAAAAAAAAAAAAAAGGAGCCCAATTTGTTTCAGAAGCTGCAATGGAAATGAATGAGGGTTTTTCCATCACTGCTGGCTATTAAAAAACCTTCATTCTCACAGAGCAACTATTTTAATTAAATCAATAATTATGTTTTATTGAATTCAATGCTCTCCAGGAAAAATCAGCACAGAGCCTCTCTGCCTTTTGAAAACTTAATTTAGGCCAACAACTAGTGGTGGGAGGGAGGGGAAGCTGGCGGGAGTTTGGTAATAGGGAGAATTCAGAATGGAAAAAGGCTATTTAACCACACCTGTTAGAATATCGCCCTCCCATCACCTTTGAGAACAGAACTGTTGAGTGTCCAGCTTTACTTTCAAGAGGAACATTCAGGCTTTTGTTTTGGAGGGTGGGGAACAGAAACTCTTAAAACCAGGTTTTCCAATGTTATTTTTTAAATCTGGCTCCAGGATGATTTCATTACTTTAAGGCAACTAACAGAGATGTCCTTCTCTTGCTTCTAGCTTGGCACCTCTAGCTGGAACCTCCACAAGCATTTAATAGTGGTCACAGCCTCTGATCTCTATTTTCTTAAACTCTTTTCTTATGATTGATTAGGGATGTTCTGGTTACCTAGTGCCTCTCTGACAGGAATATACCACAAATGGGATGGCCTTAACAAATAGGAGTTTATTCTCTTATAATTTGGAGACTTTAAGTCCAAGTTCAAAGTGCCAGGCTTTAGGGGCTGGGTGAAATCTCCTCAGCCGTGGGCTTCAGCTCTGCTTCCAGCTCCTGGTCCACTGAAGCCAGAGGCTTTTCTTTACTCAGACAGCTGCTGGCTGTTGAAGCTGCCAAGCCCAAGGTTGACAAGTAAAAAGGCACAGTCCCAATGTTACCAAACCACATGGCAGACCATTAATTTAAGTCTATTGTAAGTCCTCAGGTTGGCAGAGCATGACAGGCTGCTGAACAATGACACAGCTACATGCAGGGTCCAAGCATGCCATAAGCTAGAGACCATTTTCAAAGCTGCTTCTTACATACAGGAAGCAGCCCACATACCCAAAGCAACTACTCAGCTGCTTGTGGTAGATCCTACCATGGATTTGATTGCCAGTTTCATTATGGGGAATAACTACCACCAGCTGCCCAGCCACTCAGCTAGGCCCAGCCAAGTTGACACACAAGCATAACCACCACAATTCCATCCCCTGTCAACTTGGCACCTGTACAGATCTTCATTGAGTGGTATCTGTACAGGTCTCCTCCACTGGGTGACTCCAGTCCCCTAGTTCCTGAGTGGTAACCCCCTTGGCCTGGCAGGCCCTGTTCCTCTCCTTCTTGGGCATGGCAGCCCTGAACCCTTTCTCTTGGGCAGCAGCTATGGCTCCATCCCACTAGCTCATATGGACGAGCAGTCCCACACTCCAGAACCAAGTTGGTGAAGGTCTTGCTCTGAAACCTAGGGAGCTGTGGTGGTTCCACCCCCAAAGGCCATGGTCCTACCCTTTCAGGCTGAGACAGCTCTGCTTCCATTACCTTGGTCTCTCCGCTTCTGCCAATTAATGCCAAAGGCAACCCATTCTTCTGGAAATCTTCCTGCCCCAAAGCATTCAGCTTTCTTGCTCTGTGGCCTGGCTGACCTGCTACTCCATTTCATGCCAATCTTTTCTAGCAATTAATGCCCAAAGGCAAGCCACTCCACCAGTAAGCCGCCTAACCAAAGACATCAAGGTTTCTCCTCCATGGGCTAGTAAGACTGTCGTTGTCTCATGCTGGTTCTCTTGGCTCTGCTACTGCCACCTCTCATGATAGTGTCTGGGCTCTGCTCCTGCTGTCTGTCATGCAGATCTCTTGCTCTGCTCCTGCTATCTGTCATGCTGTATGCTAGGGTCTCTCCTCCAGGGTCTTGGGTCAAGAATGCACTCCACTTCTCCAGTTTCCACATTTTAGGTATCTGTCAGAGCAGCACCCCACTCTCTTGGGACCATATTCTGTTCTGGTTACCTTGTGCTGCTCTGACAAGAATATACCACAAATGGGATGACCTTAACAAATAGGAGTTTATTCTCTTACAATTTGGAGACTTTTAGTCCAAGTTCAGAGTGCCAGGCTCTAGGGGCTGGGTGAAAACTCCTCAGCCTTGGGCTTCAGCTCTGCCTCCAGCTCCTGGTCCACTGAAGCCAGAGGCTTTTCTTTACTCAGACAGCGGCTGGCTGTTGAAGCTGCCAAGTCCAAGGTTGACAAGTAAAAACAGTCCTGATGTTACCAAACCACATGGCAGGCCATTAATTCAAGTCCATTGTAAGTCCTCAGGTTGGCAGAGCATGGCAGGCTGCTGAATAATGACACAGCTACATGAAGAGTCCAAGCGTGCCATAGATAGAGACCATTCTCAAAGCTGCTTCTTATATATGGAAGCAGACCACATATCCAAAGAAGCTACTCAGCTGCTTGTGGTAGATCCCACCATAGAGTTGATTGCCAGTCTCATCATGGGAAGTAACTCCCCCCAGCTGCCCATTCACTCAACCAGGCCCAGACAAGTTGACACACAAACATAACCAGCACAAGGGATTACTGCGAAAACCAAAACAAAAAAGAAACCAAACCCGTTGCTGTCTAGTTGATTCCAACTCATGGAGATGCCATGTGCTACAAAGTAGAACTGAGCTCTGTGTGCTTTTCTTGGTTCTTGACTCTAATCTGAATTGACTTGATGACATCAAACAACAACCATAGTCTTTACGGAAAGCAGATTGCCAGATCTTTCTTCCTTGGTGCCCCTAAGTGGGTTCAAACTGTCTATCTTTAGATTAGTAGTGGAGCACAAACTGTTTAAGCCACCCCCCTGGGTGTGTCCCTGCATCTCCTCTCCTTCTTCTTCAAACTCTCAGATGACTGGTAAGGAGATCCAATCAAGTCATTCTCCTTCTCCATCTCTTTAATCGCTGCCTAGTGCTTCAGCGATTTGCTTCAGTTTATTTGCTTATTTGAGCCAGGCAGGGAATGTAAATGCATGAGTAAACAGGATAGGGACTGTGGCAAGCTAGTTGGAAGCATACTTGGTCTAAGGGATGAAGTTGAAGCTCAGATCCAGCTAATTGTTGCTATTTTAGAAACAGAGAACCTGGAATACCTAACTTTTCTGTCCAATCTGTCAAGTTTTAAATATTAGCTACTTTGGTAGATAAGGAGTCCCTGGTGTTGCAATGGGCTAAAGTAGTTGGCTTCTGACTGAAAGCTTGGAGGTATGAGTATATCCAGAGACATCTTGGAAGAAAGGCCTGACAATCTACTTCCAAAAAATCAGCCATTGAATATCCTATGGAGCACTGTTCTATTCTGACACACATGCGATTGCCAAGAATTGGAGTTGACTTGATGACAACAGATGGTGGTGGTAGATAAAATAAGTTGTTCAAAATATCCACTATATTCCTTCTTACCAGGCCCAACTTTCTGGAGGGATTATATTTCCCAGCCTATTGACATGAGACTTGGCCACATGGCATGCTTTGGCCAATAAAATGCAAGTAGAATCAATGGGTACCATTCTGAGCAGAAGCTTTAAGAGACATTGTATAGTTCTGCCATCTTTCTTTTCCCTCTACTACAATAATGCATATCTCATACAATAGCTACTCCTTCATCCTTAGTCTCAGAATGAAAGGATTATGGAGTGAAGTTGGAGTCAACCCACAACTGACATGAGCAAAAGCAAGAAAGAAAATGCAGTGTTATTGAAAGCCACTAACATCATGGGTCATTTGTTACTGGGTATAACCTAGCTTGAGCTGACTGATATACTTACTAAAGAAAAAAATTATTTGGTAAACACTGCAAACACTGTGAAAACTTTAAGACATAAATCTATGGGTCATCAGTTTGCAATCCTTCAGGCAAGTCCAACTTTCTTCTCATGACGTGTGGAGCCCTTTACTAACCATGCAGATTCAACTACCTTGACCTCAGCTCTGCACTAGACATATCAAGCCCAGGTTGCTGGGCATGTACATAACATGCTTTGCAAATGTCTGCATGTATTGTCGTCTCTACCCAGAACATTCTTCTCTTTGCCTAAATCCTGGCCTTCAAGATGCAGCTCAAGTCCACCCTTTTGCAACAACTGTCCTGCCCTTATGCCTCCCCATTTCTGGAAGAGTTAGGTGTCCCTTCTACCTACTTTCAGAGCATCTTGTTCTGGGTTCTGTAATTATTGGTTTATTTGTCTATCTTTCTCTACTAAAATTGTGAATGGTTGACAGGCCTGTGGTTGTCTTGTTTATTGTTGGTATATAGCTTGTACTCAACAAATGTTAAATGAATGAATGGATATTTCCCATGAAGTAGAGATTGGACTAAAGCACCTTTCAGGGCTCTAACCATAACTGCATATGTTACTGAGTATAAGATGTAATAAGAAACAAAAAAGATCTAAGATGGTCTTAGACATTACAAGAATAGAACTGAATGTCACTTCAGACACACTTTTGGAGAATGTACAATTAAATTTAATTCAAATGGGGTGCAGGAAGTATACTAGGAGTTGGAAATACATAGATCCTGATGACATGGCCATATGACCCACCAGAAGTTCATGTAATGGGTCATGATGAGTATATCTTATAAGTGGAGTAAATAACCCAGCTCCATAAATAATACATTAATGTTTAGAGAAAACTAAGGGTAGCTAATGGCTAGTGAAGCAAAATTAAAGAAGATTTAAACTAAAGAATCAGACATTCTCACAGAAACAGTTTACACTACTTCTCAAATTATGTGGCTCTTCTTAGCCTCCAACCTCAACCTTGAGTATTCCTGTTAGGTGGGTGAATGATACCATTCATGACCTGATAAAAACTGCTCCTTCTAAAAAGCTCTGTTGGTGTAGTGGTGAAGGCATTTGGCTGCTAGACAAAAAGTTGGTGGTTTGAACCCACCAGCCACTCCAAAGAAGAAATATTAGGCAATCTACTTCTGTAAAGATTTATAGCCTTGGAAACCCAATGGGGGTCGCTATGAGTTGGAATTGACACAATGGTAGTGAATTTGGTTTTTCTTATACCTCACAGTTTATTCTGGAGGGGAATAGGCAGATGTATATAGGAAAAATGGATCCTACAGGAACAAAAGAGAAGAAGATGATTGGCTCTTTCCTTTTGAGGTTCTACACTAGACCATCTCTATTGGCTTGATAAAATTTCAGCAGAAATTATAGGAAAGAAAGACTCCAGGGTCCTCATAGTGCAACTTATAATGAGGGAAGGGGTTTTGGGCTAGTGGATCTCAACATCTGGGTCTAGACATTTATTCCAGAAGGGAGGTCACTGGGGCCTAAAGCGCTTCTCTACCTACCTAGCCACCCTGTGTGGTGATGTAGTTTTGAAAGCAATAGCTGAACATGTGAGTGTGAATTTTAAAAGCAGTAATCTTGGGAATATATCTGTGATTGTTACAGAGTTTCTGGAAGGATCCAAATCAGCAGTAGTAGATAAGAGCACATCTTCCTTGACAGAATCAGTTGTCAACAATGATAGTATTTGGAAGCCATAGAAAAAATGACTACCCAAACCTAGCACCTTCTAGTGGACTGACCACTGATTATCTACTTCATTCTCTTTGGTGTTTGAAACCAAGATTGACCCCTTTGGACTGTATAAACTCTTATTTTATTAGATATTTCTTTGTATTGGGATGGGTGTATGTTAAGAGAGAGATTGAATTTCTAATTAGTAATATTTGCCAGGCATAATTCTAGTTACTTTGTATATGTCAACTTATACAATCCTCACAATTCTTTAAGGGAAATATCATCATCATTCCTATTTAACAGATGAAGAAATTGAGGCACAGAGAGGTAAAGTAATTTGCTGAAGGTCACACAGCTGGCACTAGCATTCAAATCTAGGCAGAATGGAGTCAAGGATTAAAGCATTAGTTGGAAAAATATAATTAGCCACATTTGTACTTAAAGCTGTCCAAAGGGGTTTTGTGGCAATAAATATGATTAAATAATTCTTCTCAATTTAAACCAACTCAGCACTTTTATTCAACACCTACGTGTTTTATTTATTACTCTAACTCAGGAATTCAAAGAGCAAAATGTACCCTTTCCTCAAGAAGTTTATACCAAAAGTGATTCTGTGCCATATCTGTGTGTAGACCACAGCCTAAAATTGTGGAAGATAGTTATTTTGAAGAAAACTGCCCTAAGGGGAAAAAAGGCAACCTTTATAGGATGCCTACTGTTTAGGAAGACAACTAAAACCCTGCTGCTGACAGACACCTGCATGAGAGACAGGAAGCATCTGACAGGCCAGGGCAGGCACCCCTACTATGAAGCAGACACTTCACACAACGAATTTAAAAGCTTGTTTCATTAAGGTGTTTTCAAACTGTGACCACTGATGAGAGCTCTCCTGCAGCTCAGAAGCCTTCCCTGATGCTAAGTGGGTGCTCAGGAAAATCAAACTGATTTGCTATCTTTATAGAGTACTCTGTGTGTGTGTGTGTGTGTGCATGTATGTAAGAGAGAGAGTGAGAGAAACAGAGAGACAGAGGGAGACAGAGAGAGAGAAAGAGAGAGGCAAAGGCAGAGAGAAAGAGAGAGAGACACAGAGAGAGACTATGTGTTCTGGTTACCTAGTGTCACTCTGACAGAAATATACCACAAATGGGATGGCCTTAACAAACAGGAGTTTATTCTTACAATTTGGAGGTTTTAAGTCCAAGTTCAAAGTGCCAGCTCTAGGGGCTGGGGAAAAGCCCCTCAACCTTGGGGTCCAGCTCTGCCTCCTGCTCCTGGCCCACTGGAGCTAGAGGCATTTCTTCACTCAGACAGCTGTTGGTTACTGAGGCTGAGAAGCCCCGAGGTTGACAAGTGAAAAGGCACAGTCCCAATGTTACCAATCCACACGTCAGGCCATTAACTTAAGTCCACTGTAAGTCCCAAGGTTGGCAGAGCATAGCAGGCTGCTGAGCAATGACACAGCTACATGCAGGGTCCAAGCATACCATAGGCTAGAGACCATTCTCAAAGCTTCTCCTTATATACAGGAAGCAGATCACATCCCAAAGGCAGCTACTCAGCTGCTCACACTAGATTCCACCATGGAGTTGACTGCCAGTCTCATCATGGGGAATAACTACCACCAGCTTCCCAGCCACTCAACCGGGACCACTCAAGTTGACACACAACATAACCACCACACCATGCAAGAGAGTAAGCTTCCTGGGGCAGCCATCTCTTCTGTAGCCAGCAGAAACCATAGAATTCAGCTTCCTAGAGTAGGGCCTGGTTGAGGTAGGAGGGTCCAAGTTTAGAGCAAAGGTTGACAACCTTTATCTATAAAAACCAAATAATATATATTTTAGTCTTTGTAGGCCATTTGGTCTCTTTTGCTATTACTCAACTCTGTTATTGTAGTCTGAAAGCAGCTGTAGACAATATGTAAACAAATGAGCATAGCTGTGTTACAATAAAACTTTATTAATAAATATAGAATGTGGGCTGGATTTTGCCTGTGGGCCATAGTTTGCTGATCCTGCTTTAAAACTTTCAGCTCTACAAGGGACAAGGCCTTGTAGTCACTTTTTGGTCACAGACAGCTATGCAGAGGAAGCGAGTAGTTGAACCTGTGGGTTCGGGACCATAGTTGCAGGGGACATCACACTCAATTGGCATAACGTACTACACAGAACATTGTTCCACCTCCTACTTTGGCAAGTAACAACTGGGATCTTAAAAGCTTGCAAGCAGCCATCTAGATGCAATGATGGGTCTCTCCTCATCCAGAGCAAAGAAGAATGAAGAAAACCAAAGATTGATGGAAACAGTTAGTCCTAGCAATTGGTACACTCTGTGATCTGCAGCCTATACAACTATGAGACCAGAAGAACTAGATGGTCCCCAGCTACCACTGTCAACCACTCAGAGGGGAATTTATGTAGGAGATCCTGGATAGAGAGGGAGAAAAATGTGGAACAAAATTGTCAGCCTCCTGTACATCCCTGCCATCCTTGGCAAACAGAGCCTATTCTTAGGTCCCTGGAATCCGAATCAGAGTGTTGTCACTTTAAAATCCAAAATGGCCAACACTAGTAAAGATTCAGGCAGTCAGCCACAGGGATCAAGGTGAGGAGAGGGAACACAGGCATGCCCAAAGCAGAAGGGTGGGAGAGTGGGAGAAAGGGGATAAAAAAAGCCAGGAACTCGAACAGAGGAGCAGTCAGCTGCAGGGATCCAGGTGAGAAGAGGGAACTCAGGCACACCCAAAGCAGCAGGGCGGGAGAGCCAGAGAAAGGGGATTAAAAGGCCTAGGAATCTGGACAGAGGAGGAGTCAGCTGTAGGGACCCAGGTAAGGGTGGTACGAGAGGTTTCCAACAGGGAGGCAAACTTGTCTGTCGGTTTGTCCTACCGTGGTGACGTGTTGATATGAGTTTTGAGGCTGAGCCACTGGTGTTTTTAACCCAGCGGGATACACATGGTGCACAGGTATCATCCAAGCTTACAGACTGAGACAGACTAGAAAGAAGGAAGAGGCTGTCCACTTCTCAAATAATTGGCCAGGGAAAATCTTATGAATAGCAAAGAAACACCATTTGATACGTTACCGTGCAACTTTATGAACAGTCTGGTTAGGTTAGAAGGCTCTCAAAATAGGACTGGGAAAGAGCTGCATCGCCTGAGTAAACCCAGCCTTACTCCTATGGATAAGTTAAAGCTTTCGAGACCTGCATTTGCTGATGTGGCACCACTCAAATAGAAGAGACACAGCTGCAGACATCCGTTAATCATCGGAACATGGAA
>NW_006921737.1:6350546-6369272 GCF_000298275.1 Orycteropus afer afer | reverse complement strand
TTAAAAGAACTAACAGATCTGTCCTGGAGGAAGTGCACCTGAAATGCTCCATGGAAGTGAGAATGGCCAGACTTCATTTCACCTATTTTGGTCATGTTGTCAGAAGGGACCATTCCTTGGAGAAGGATGTCATGCTTGGTAGGGTGGAGGGTCAATGAAAGAGGGGGAGGCCTTTGACAAGATGGGTTGACACAGTGGCTGTGATGATGGGCTCAAGCATAGCAGGGATCGTGGAGCCAGTGTGGGATTGGGCAGTGTTTCGTTCTGCTGTGTGTGGGGTCACTATGAGTCAGAAACAACTCGACAGCACCTAACAACAACAACAACAACAGTAAAGATTCAAAATGGCTGCACCCTTGGTCACTTTAAGTATCCAAAATGGCCACCACTTGTAAAGATTCTAAACAGCTGCAACTTCAGTCACTTTAAATACCCAAAATGACCAGCGCTTGTAAAGAATCAAAATGGCTGTGCCCTCTGGACAGCCGAAAGTCCACAGCTCAGGTTGTCTCCCTCCTTGCTGTTTCCCTTCTTAGTCATAGGCCACCACCACAGTCATCCCCAGAGCCCTTGGCAACCAGGGCTAATTTTTAGGTCAATTCTCATGTCCCAACACGATTTGGAAATATTCAGGCTGTTGGTCCTATCGGAGTAGCTCACAGTCCACTGTTCTAAACGTCTCCATACTCACTTTTTGGGTCAAGTTTTTCTGCTAGTTGGTGCCTAATACACTTCTGAATACTTCTTTTCAAAGCTCAGGGCTCCAGGATTATCTTCTATATCTCTATCAGTTGGTTTCTCTTTTCTTTGTTGAAGACAGTCTATGTAGCTTGTCTGCCTATCAGTGCCTAAGCCATTTGATTGCTAACCAGAAGGTTGGGGGTTCAAACCCACTGGACTCTCCATGGAAGGAAAATAGGGCAATCTGCTTTTGTAAAGATTCACTCCCTTGGAAACCCAATGGGAGTCTCTATGGGTCGAAGTTGACTTGACAGAAGTGGGTTTGGTTTGGTTTGGTAGGCTGAGTTATGCTGCAGTAACAAAGTACCCCTAAATTTCATAAGCTTAGTACAGTAATGGTTTTATTTCTTATTCATATTAAGTCCTCTTTAGTCCAGCTAACTCTCCAGGGCATTTGTCCTTCACACGGTGTCTTAGTAAGTCAGGTCACTTTTTTTTTTCTTCTAAATTTGATTTATTTTGTTGTTGTTGAGATTATGCATGGAAAAACATACCAATTTAACTGTCTCTACATGTAAAATTTAGTGATACTGATTACATTCTTCAAATTGTGCAGCCATGCTTACCCTCCTTTTCCAAGTTGTTCTTCCCCAATTAACATCAATTCACTGACCCCTAAGGTTGCTATTGTCAATTGATCCCATATAGATAGTTCCTAAGAGAGCACCGTGCTCAAGGCAGACCTTTTTGCCAGTGAAGCTAAACTTTTGTTCAGTTTAAAAATGATTTCAGGGGATATTTTTATTTAAGGTTTAATGATTATCTCAGAGCAATAGTTTGAGTGGTTCACCGATCCTTCATGACTCTAAAAAGTCTAGTGTCCATTCAAATTAGAAATTCTGTCCTAAATTTCCCCCATTTTGTTCAGGATTCTTCTATAGAATCTTTGATCAAAATGTTCAGTAGTGGTAGCCAGACACCATCCTGTTTTTCCGGACTTGTGGTAAAGGTGGCAGTTGTTTAAGGAGACAGTTAGCCACATATTCCATGTCCTCCTCCTATTTCTGACTCTTCATTTTCCTCTGTTGTTCCAGATGAATAGAGACAAACTGTTGTGCCTTGAACGGCCATTGCAAGGTTTTAGAACTTTAGGCACTAGGCAATGAACTAGGAGATAGAACAGAAGCACTAAACATGTTATTAGGTGAATTAATTGGAAAGTCCCATGAAACCATGACCCTAAACCACCAAACCAAGGAAATGAATTCCATGAAGGTGTTTGGTTGTACATAAGCAACATTATCAGCCAATGTATTATTATTTTTTTGTCATTATTGTAAACATATCTATCACACAGTTTTTCCCAATTCAACTTTTTATAGCTGTATAACTTACTGACAGCAATTACAATAACTGTCTGGGTAGCCCTGCCCTTAATCAGTATGAATTTTCCATTAGCGTTAACCCTACCCCTCCCCTTCTCCCTCCCACACCTGGCAACCACTAAAAAACATTTATTTCTATACATTTGCCTTTTCTTATCTTTTTATATAAGTGATGTTGTACAATATTTGTCCTTTTGTGATTGGCTTATTTTGTTTAGCATAAAATGTTTTCAAGCCCCATCCAGACTGTAGCATGTATCAAGACTTCATTTCTCTTACTGGCTGAGTAGTATTCCATTGTATGTATATACCTCATTTTGTTTATCCATTCATCTGCTGATGGGCATTTATGTTGTTTCTACCTTTTGGCTATTGTGAGCAATGCTGCAGTGGACATTGGCTGACAAGTCTCTGTTTGAGTCTGCTTTCAAGTCTTTTGGGTATATTTCTAGGAGTGGAATTACTGAGTGATATAATATTTCTATGTTTAATTTTTTGAAGAACTACCACATGGTTTTCTGCAAAGTCTATACCATTTTGCATTCTCATGAGCAGTGGATAAGGGTTTCAATTTCCCTACATCCTTGCCATCATTTGTTATTTAAAATAAAAAAAAAAAAATTTGTCTTATCCTTTCTAGTGAGAGTGAAATGGTATCTCACTATGGTTTTGGTTTACATCTCTCTGATGGCTAAGGATGTTGAGCATCTTTCCATGTGTTTGGTGGATATTTGAATGTTCTCTTTGGTAAAATGTCTATTAAAGTCCTTTGTCATTTTATGATTGAGTTAGTTGTCTTTTTGTTGATAAATTATTAACATTTTATGTGTATTTTGGTTATTAGATTCTTATTAAATATATGGTTTCCGAAGACATTCTCCTAGTTTGTAGCTAGTCTATTCATTGTCTTGGTAAAGTATTTTGATGAGCAAGACTTTATTTTTATGACATTTCATTAATTTATTTTGTCTTTTGCTGTTTGTGCTTTTGTTCTTATATTAGATAATCCATTGTTGAAAGCTAGGCCAGCCAGACCACTTTTATCTGTGTTTTTACCATCTCAGCATGTGATTCCCATCTTCCCTGTGGCAGGGGAAGAGAGAGACAAAGACTTACAAGAGCTTTTTCACTGGTAAGCCTTGGGGTATTACATGTTATATCTATCCACATTTTCTTGTCCACAAATAGGTACATGGCTTTGCCTAACTGCAAAGTGTGGGGAAGTATGATTTCCTGTATGTGCATTAAGAAAAGGAGAACAGATATTGATAAGTTTTAGTTATGTCTCCCATCCTTGATTTCATTCCACCAAGCTATATTGGCTCAGAGGAGGCAGTGGTGGTTCAGTGGTAGAATTCTACTCTTCCATGTGGGGGACTCAAGTTTGATTCCTGGCCAATGCATCTCATATGCAACCACTACCTGTCCCTCAGTGCTACTATCTATGATGCTGAAAAGCTTAATTCATGCTTCCAGACTAAGATGGACTAAGAAGAAAGGCCTGACGATCTGCTTCTTAAAAATAGCCAATGTATTCTGGTAAGATGGCAGAATAGGCAGACAAACTACACAGACCCCCTTCAACAAAGGAAAGGGGAACCAAATAACACAGATACAGAAGGTAATCTTGGAGCCCTGAGCTTTGAAAGGAAGGATACAGAAGTGGACTAAACTCCAAAAAGTAAAAGAACCTGCATGAAAATACTGAACAAGGAGCTATACAGAGCTGTGAACTGTTAGTATCCTGATGGCACGGACAGCTTGGATATTGCCAAGTGGTGTTAGGACCAAGAACTGACCTAAAAATCAGCACTGCTAGCCAGGGGCTACATAGAGGGCTGCACTGTTGGCTCGTGAATAAAAGGGGAGGCAGTGAACAAGGAGATGGACAGAGCTGTGGACTTTTGACTGTCCTGAGGGTGCAGGCATTTTGAATGTTTATAAGCAGTTTGACCATTTTGGACATTTAAAGTGACAGCGTTTTTTCAGAATTCAAGGATCTAAGAGTAGGATCCACTTGCTGGGCACCACAAGGACACACCTGACACAAAAGACTGGAAAGGTGCGATATTCCTCTTGTTACTTTTATACTCCACAACTTCTTGGTGAATGGAGGTGCGACCATCCCTCACTCCCACCCACTTTCTGGATCAGCAGGAATTCCATACCAGTCTGTGTGCTCTGATGGAGCCTGGGTGCCCTGCCCCTCCCTGCTTGTATATATATTGTTTGTTTGTTTTTGTCTATTTTAAAATCTTTATTATTAAGTTTTTCTCATCTTTCTTCTTCCCTTCCCAGGTTCTAGTTTTCAGCTTTTTCTCTCTTCCCTGTTCCTGGTCCCCATCTTTTTCTTTCTTGTAGTTCTCCCCATTCCTTGTTTTACTTTTTTGCATATTTCCCATTTTTTTCTTCATTATTCTCCTACTCCACCTGTTTTCTCTTATTCTCCCCACCCCAGATATTACAGCTACTCCCCCTTTTTTCTATGCATATTTCTTTTGGGTTTTTAAAGTGTTTTCTCTCATTTGTTGCCTTTCTTTTCCTTTTTCTTTTTGGTGATTGTTCCTGTGTGTTTTTTTTTCCTCTTGATTTTACTTTTTGATGGTTTCTAGATTGTTCTTTTTGTCTAACTGAGTGGAAGACAGCAACCATACACATATGATGCAACCACACCCACACCTAGTGCAGCTATACTTACTGAGTGAGAGCCACCACTTCCTTCTGCACCAACTGACCAGTGATACATGACCACCAATAGGATCCTGACTTATCCTTAACTGCTCTTCACAAACAGTTAACAGAGATCTGTGCAACCACTCTCATTCTCTATCACAACCACCAGGAGACAGGTGGTGAGTGCAAAAGTGCTGCCAACTAACGAATAGAGGAGCACAGTACTCTGCTTACTCAGATATATCTAAAAATAAAAACAAAAAACAAAGAAAATGAAAATCTTGGGTGAATCATTCCAACATATAATCACCAATTAAATATAAATACAACAAAGATACAGTGTCTCAGAGACAACAGACCATCACAGTCCACATAAAGAAGCAAGATAAAGCAGGAGAAACAAAGGAGCAGAGTACAGACCCAGAATACATCCCTGATGAAGAAGCAGCATTGGAACTCCCTGATAAGGAGTTCAAAAGAATTATATTTAGGTACCTTAAACAAATTGAGAGATACCTCAAGGAAAACACAGACAAAACCCTAGAACAATTTAGGAAGAAAATACAAGAACAAAATGTCAAAATAAATGAGAAATTAGAAAAGATACAAAATCTACACATAGAAATCCAGAAGATTAATACTAAATTGTAAGAAATAGATAACACAGTGAAAGGGCAAAACAGTAAAATCAAATAAATGGAAGACAGAATTAATGAGATTGAAGACAAATACCCGAACACTTCTTTGGAAAGGGATCAATCAGAAAAAAAGATCAAAACAAAGTAAAGAAAGCCCAAGATTCATGAGGGATACCATCAAAAAGAATAACCTATGTGTAATTGGACTTCCAGAAAAGGAAGAGAATAATAAAACCACAGAGAAAATTGTCCAAGATTTGTTGGCAGAGAACTTCACTGATTTGATGAAAGATGAGAATATATCCATTCAGAAAGTCCAACAAACTCCAAACAGGATAGACTCCAAAAGAAAATCACCAAGACATATCATCATCAAGCTCATCAAAACCAAAGACAAAAAAAAGAATCCTGAAAGCAGCACAGGGAACACAAAAAGTTACCTGCAAAGGGCAACCAAGAAGACTAAGCTCTGATTTCTTGGCAGAAACCATACAAGGGAGAAGGTAATGGGATGTTATATATAAAACCCTGAAAGAAAAAAAATTTCCCATCAAGAATTATATGTCCAGGAAAATTATCCCTCAATTATGATGGAGAAATTAGGAGATTTCCAGATAAGCAGAAATTAAGGGAATTTTTTAAAACTAGACCAACCTTACAAGAGAAACTAAAGGGAGTCCTTTGATCAGAGAACCAAAAATAGCAAACAACAGCCAATCATTAATACACAAGATGACATAACCCAGAAACCAGCACAGCTATAGAAATATCCAAAATAACATAAGCTTACAAGGCAGTAAACAGGGAACCAGAGACATCAACTGACAAACGAAGACAGCTACAAATCAAAAAGAGGGAAAAATAGTGTAGTTACAGAACTTCTAAATGGTGAGGAACTCAAGAGAGTTGCAAGATAGAATGGACAATTCTAATCTTGGAGAGAAAATTATAAATCATAGGGTAAACTCAAAGAAAAATGATAAACTTTCACATCACAATGAAAGAGGACAAGCACAAATATTGAGCAAATACTAAAACAATAGCAACAAAGGAAATGATAACGCAATTCATAAACAAAATGAGCTCAGCACAGATAATTATATGGAACAAAGAAACCAGGAACACCACAAAAAAACACATAACAAAATGACTACAACCAACTTATAGTTGTTGATAGTTAACGGATTAAATTAACTGAATGTCAATGGATTAAATGCACTACTCCCACTCAAGAGATGGAGAGTTGCAGACTGGATAAGAAAACCTAACCCATCAGTATGCTGTCTACAAGAGACACACCTTAGAGACAAAGACAAAAATAGACTAAAAATCAAAGGTTGGAAAAAGATATATCAAGCAAATGACAACCATAAAAGAGTAAGAGTGGCAATATTAATTTCTGATCAAATTGGCTTTTAAACAAAAACCACAATAAGAGATGAAGAAAGACATTATATAATGTTTACAGGATCAATTAAACAAGAAGATATAACCATAATAAATATCTATGGACCCAATGAAAGAGACCCAAAATACATAAA
This sequence comes from Orycteropus afer afer, assembly GCF_000298275.1. Taxonomy (NCBI): domain Eukaryota; kingdom Metazoa; phylum Chordata; class Mammalia; order Tubulidentata; family Orycteropodidae; genus Orycteropus; species Orycteropus afer. The sequence goes on along the minus strand of NW_006921737.1, from coordinate 6,362,354 downwards.
TCAAACTTTAACAGAGTTGAAAAGACAAATATACAACTCCACAGTCATAGAAGACTTTAATACACCACTTTCAATGAAAGATAGAACAACTGGAAAGAAAGTCAACAAAGAAACAGAAGAACTAAACAATACAATCCATCAACTTGATCTTGTAGACATCTACAGAGCACTTCACCCAACAACAGCACAATGCACATTCTTTTCCAGTGCATATGGAACATTCTCCATGATAGACCATATGTTAGGCCATAAAGCAAGCCTTAATAAATTTTAAAACATTGAAGTACTGCAAAGCATCTCCTCAGATCACAATGGTATGAAATTACAAATCAACAATAGAAAGATCAATGGAAAAAGAGGAAACACATGGAAACTGAACAACATCCTCCTTTAGAATGACTGGGTAATAGAAGAAATAAAAAAATGAAATAAAAAATTCTATGAATCAAACAAGGATGAAAACAAAAGATACTAAAATCTTTGGGACACAGCAGAGAACAGAGGACAATAGATAGTAATAAATGTATATATCAAAAAAGAAGAAAGAGCCAAAATCAACACTTTAAACCAACATCTCCAACAATTAGAAAAAGAACAGCAAGAAAAACCTACAGGAACCAGAAGAAAGAAAATAATAAAGATTCAAGCAGAAATAAATGAAATAGAAGATAGAAAGACAATAGTAAATCAACAAGACTAGAATTTGGTTCTTTGAAAAGATGAATAAAATTGACAAACAACTGGCCAATTTTACAAAGGAAAAGAGGGAGAGAATATTAATAACATGAATAAGAAACTAATTGGGTGACATCACAAAAGAACCAACTAAAATAAAGAGGATAATATCAAGATACTATGAAAAACTGTACTCCAAATAATTTGAAAATCTAGAAGAAATGGACAGATATCTAGAAACACACTACTTACCTAAATTAACACAGACTGAGGTAGAAAAGTAAAACAGATGCATAATAAAAGAAGAAATTGAACACGTCATAAAAAGATTACCAACAAAAATCATTCCTGGCTCAGATTGTTTCAGTGGAGAATTCTACCAAACATTCAGAGAAGAACTGAAAAAAAAAAAAAAAAAAAAAAAAAAATTGTGCATCACCAATCCCACTTAAACTTTTCCAAAATAGAAAAGGATGGAATCCTCCCAAATTCATTTTATGAAGCAAGCATAACCTTGATATCCAAACCAGGTAAAGACATCACTAAAAAGGAAAACTACAGACTAATATGCCTCATGAATATGTTGTTGTTGTTAGGTGCTGTTGAGTTGTCACTGACTCATAACAACCCCATGCACAGCAGAACGAAACAGTGCCCACTCCTGTTTCAACTCCACAATCCTTGCCATAACAGAGCCCATTCTTGTAGGCACTGTGTCAATCCATCTTGTAGATGGCCTTCCCCTCTTTCATTGACCCTCCACTTTACCAAGCATGATAGCCTTCTTCAGGGAATGGTTCCTTCTTACAGCATGACCAAAGTAGGTGAGACGAAGTCTGACCATTTTCGCTTCCAAGGAGCATTCTGGTTACACCAGGACAGATGTTTTCATTGTTTTAGCAGTCCATGGTACTTTCAGCATTCTTTGCCAGCACCACAACTCAAAAGCATCAACTCTTCTCTGGTCATCCTTATTCATTGTCCAGCTCTCACATGTATATGAAGTGATTGAAAATATCATGGCCTGTGTCAGGCACACCTTGGTTCTCAGGAAGACATCTTTGCTCCTCAGTACTTCAAAGAGGTCTTTTGCAGCTGATTTGCCCAGTGCTATACGTCTTCTGATATCATGATGTTGCTTCTATTGGTGTTGATTGTAGAACCAAGTAACATGAAGTGTTTGACAACTTCAATCTTTTCTTCATGTACAGTGATGCTGCTTATTGATCCAGTTGTGAGGATTTTGTTTTCTTTATATTGAGATAACAATCCATACTGCATTCTTCAATCATCATCAGTAAGTGCTTCAAGTCATCCTCACTTTCAGCAAGCAAAGTTGTGTATCACAGGTTGTTAATTATTCTTCCTTCAATCCTAATGCCACATGTTCATCTTTATAAAGTCCACCTTCTTGGATTACTTGCTCAGCATACAGGTTAAATAAGTATGGTGAAAGAATACAACCCTGATGTACTCGCTTCTTGATTTTAAACCATGCCATGTCCCCTTGTTCTGTTTGAATGACAGCCTCCTGGTCTATGTACACGTTTCTCATGAGTACAATTAAGTGTTCTGGAATTCTCATTCTTCTCAATATTATCCATAATTTGTTATGCCCCACATAATCAAATGCTTTTGCATAGTCAATGATACACAAGTAAACTTCTTTCTAGTATTCTTTCTTTCAGCTAAGATCCATCTGGCATCAGCTATGATATCCCTCATTCCACATCCTCTTCTGAATCCAGCTTGTGTTTCTGAAAATTCACTGTCAATATAGTGCTGCAACTGTTTTTGAATTATCTTCAGAAAGATTTTACTTGCATGTGATATTAATGATATTGTTGGATAATTTCCACATTCTGTGGGATCACCTTTCTTTGGAATGTGTACAAATAGGGATCTCTTCCAGTCAGTTGGCCAGGTAGCTGTCTTCCAAATCTCCTGGCATAGCCAAGTGAGTGCCTCCAGCTTGGCATTTGTTTGTTGAAATGAATACTCAATGGGTATTCCATCAATTCCTGGAGACTTGTCTTTTTGCCACTTCCTTCAGTGTGGCTTCAACTTCTTCCTTCAGTACCACTGGTTCCTGATCATATATCACCTCCAGAGGTGGAAGAATATTGACCAGTTCTTTTTGATACCATGACTCTGTGTATTCCTTCCATCTTCCTTTGATGTTTCCTACATCATTCAATATTTTGCCCTTAGAATCTTGCAACACTGCAATTCAAGGCTTAAATTTTTTCCTCAGTTCTTTCAGCTTGAGAAATGCTGAATGTGTTCTTTCCTTCTGGTTTTCTAACTCCAGGTTTTTACATTTCATTATTGTAATTGGTTTTGTCTTCTTGACTGCTCTTTGAAATCTTCTGTTCAACTCTTTTATCTTGACATTTCTACCATTTGCTTTAGCTACTGTCTGTTCAAGGTCAAGTTTCAGAGTCTCTTCTGACATCTATATTGGTCTTTTCTTCCTTTCTTGTTTTTTTAATGACCTTTTCTTTTCTTCATGGATGACATTCTTGAGTCATCCCACAATTCCTCTGGTTTTCGGTCATTGGTGTTCAGTGCATGAAATCTACTTTTTAAATGGTCTCCAAATTCAGAAAGGATATGTTCAAGGTGATAGTTTGGCTCTTGTGGACTTATTTTAATTGTCTTTAACTTCAACTTGAACTTGCATGTGAGCAGTTGATGATCTGTTCTACAATCATCTCCTGGCCTTGTTTTGGCTGAAAATATTGAGCTTTTCTATTGCCTCTTGCCACAGATGTAGTCAATCTGATTCCTGTGTGTTCCATCTGGTGAAGTCCACGTGTATAGACTCCGTTTGTGTTGTTGAAAAAAGGTATTCACAATGAATAAGCCACCGGTCTTGCTTCATGCGATCTGCAGTGTTATTTCTGTCACCAAGGCCAAATTTTCCAACTACTGGTGATTCTTTTTTGTTTTCAACTTTTGCATTCCAATCACCAGTGATAATCAGCACATCTTGATTGCATGTTTGGTCAAGTTCAGTCTGCAGAAGTTGAAAAAAATCTTCATTTTCTTCATCTTTGGCTTTGGTGGTTGGTGTGTGAATTTGAGTAATAGTAGTATTAACTGGCCTTCCTTGTAGGCATATGGATATTATCTTATCACTGACAGCATTGTACATCAGGACAAATCTTGAAACATTCTTTGTGATGATGAATGCCACTCCATTCCTCTTCAATTTGTCATTTCCAGCATAGTAGATCATAGGGTTGTCTGATTCAAAATGGCCCTAAACCGGTCCATTTCAGCCTAGGATATCAATCTTTATGCATTCCATTTAATTTTTGACAACTTCTAATTTTCCTAGATTCATACTTCATACATTCCATGTTCCAATTATTAATGGATGTTTGCAGCTGTTTCTGGGAGCTCTGGTAGCATAGTGGCTAAATCACTTGCCTGCTAACCAGACGGCTGGCGGTTCAAACCCACCAGCCACTCCTTGGAAGGAAGGTTGGGCAATCCTACTTCCGTAGTGATACTGCCTCGGAAACCCAAGGAGGGGTTGCTATGAGTCGGGGCCGACTCGACGGCACATAACAACAACAACAACAGCAGCAGCTGTTTCTCAGTTCCAGTTGTGCCACACTAGCAAATGGAGGTCTCAAAAGCTTCCCTTTACCCATGTCATTAAGGTCATGAATATAGATATATATTCACAAATATATATCATGAATACAGGTGCAAAAATCTTCAACAAAATCCTAGCCAATAGACTCCAACAACATTCAAAGAAAATAATACATTATGACCAAATGAGCTTCATATCAGGTATGCAAGGATTTTTCAACATTAGAAATACAATCAACATCATCAATCACATAAATAAAACAAAGAAAAAGAATCACATGATCATATCAATCAATGCAGAAAAGGCATTTGATAAAATCCAACATCCATTTCTGATAAAACCTCTCAGCAAAATAGGAATAGAAGAAAAATTCCTCAAAATAATAAAAGGCATATATGCAAGACCAACATCCAACATTATTCTCAATGGAGAGAGACTATAACTATTCCCCTTGCAAATAGGAATCAGAGAAGAATACCTTCTATCACCACATCTATTCAGCATTGTACTGGAAGTCCTGCTAGGGCAATAAGGCAAAAAAGGGAAATCAAAGGCATCCAAATTGGTAAGGAAGAAATCAAATTATCCCTATTTGTTCATGATATGACCCTATACCTAGAAAACCCGAGACTCATTAAAAAGCTACTGGAACTAATTGAGATATTTAGTGTAGTAGCAGGATATAAGATCATCATGCAAAAATCAGTTGGATTCCTCTACACCAGCAAAGAGATTGCTGAGAAAGAAATAATGAAGTCAATACCATTTACAATAGCTACCAAAACAAAACAAAACAAAACAAAACTTGAGAACAAATCTTACCAGGGACGCAAAAGACCTGTATAAAGAAAACTACAAAAAGACTACTTCAAGAAACCATAACAGATTTACATAAATGAAAGAATGTAGCATGCTCATGGATAGGAAGATAGAACATTGTGAAAATGTCAATTCTACCCAAAGCAATCTATACATTCAATGCAATACCAATCCAGATCCCGTCAGCATTCTCTAAGGACATGGAAAAACTAATCACTAACTTTATATGGAAAGGAAAGGGACCTCAGATAAGCAAAGCACTTAGTGTAGTGCCTAAGGCACTTGACTGCTAACCAGAAGGCTGTTGGTTCAAACCCACCAGCCACTCCTCAGAAGGAAGGTTGGGCAATCTACCTCCATAGTAATACTGCCTCAGAAACCCAAGAAAGGGTTTCTATGAGTCAGGTCTGACTCCAATGCACATAACAACAACAACAACATTGAAGAAGAAGAGTAAAGTAGGAAGTCTCACACTTCCAGATCTCAAAACCTACTATACAGCCACAGTAGTCAAAACAGCCTGGTATTGGTACAACAACAAACACATAGACCAATGTAATAGAATTGACAACCCAGAAATAGATCCATTGGCCTATGGTCAGCTGATCTTTGACAAAGGGCCAAAATTCATTAAATGGGGAAGAGATTGTATATTTAACAAATGGTGCTGGTAAAACTGGATATCCATTTGCAGAAAAATGAAACAAGATCTGTACCTCACACCATGCACAAAAACTGACTCCAGATGGATCAAAGACTTAAATGTAAAACTTAAAATTATAATGTTCCTCAAGGAAAAACTAGGGGCAAATTTAGGAGCTCTGGTAGCATAGTGCCTAAGGCACTTGACCGCTAACCAGAAGGCTGGCGATTCAAATCCACCAGCCACTCCTGGGAAGGAAGGTTGGGCACTCTACTTCTGTAGTGATACCACTTATGAAACCCAAGGAGGGGTCGTTATGAGTCAGGTCCAATCTGATGGCACATAACAAGAACAACAACGATATATGACATAAATAGACTATCAAGGATAACCCAAAATGCACAGACAGCTGAAGATAAACTAGATGAATTGGACCTTCTGAAAATTAAAGTTTTATGTGCTTCCAAAGGCTTCTACAAAAGAGTAAAAAGAGAACCTACAGATTGGGAAATAATATTTGGCAATGACATACCTGACAAGGGACTTACCTCTAAAATTTATAGAAAACTCCAACACCCCAATAACAAAAAGGCAAAATAATCCAGTTAAAAATTGGGCAGAAGATATGAATAGACACTTCACCAAAGAGGATATTCAGGTGGCCAACAAACATATGAAGAAATGCTTATGATCATTAGCCATTAGAGAGATGCAAAACAAGAGTGAGATACAATTTTACTTAAGATCAAAGCTTTCTCTTCACTGGTCTTTTCCTGGGGCCTCAAATTTTCATGGCAACCACAGTGTAGCAGAAATGTTCCATTCCAAATCCTATTTCAGGACACCCAAGTACCCTCTCTTGTTCTTTTTCTCGTCTCTACCCTTTAAATTTAATTTTTTTTAATTGTAAAGATATATATGACACATTATTTGTCAATTCAAGATTTTTCACGTATGCTATTTAGTGACACTATATCTCTACTCTTCTTATTTATCAGCAGAAATATCTACCTTGCCTTATTTTTGCTTTCATATTTACAAAGTGGGAATTCAAGTGTCTTCAGATCTAAGCTACTTCATCTTCAAAGACACAGAGCCTAAAGAATAATTCTAATTTGCACTTGTGCCCATCTGAAATTCTGAAGGGTATCTAAGCACATAATCCACAGCAACTCATATGAAGTATCCCAACCATTGATGGCTCCTCTTCAGAATGCTGGAAATCCTAGAGGAACTCTCCCATGCATGTTCTCCTGCCTACACCACATTGAAGGCTCTATCTTCTTCTTTGAGCACCACTCCATATGACACAATCTCTCCATGTCATGTTCTCCCACCATGTCCAACCCATGGGAAGATGATTTTTCTTATGTCCTGATGATTTTTCTTTTGAAAATCTGCCCTATAGGCTTTGATTTTTTATTTATTTCTCATGGGAAAGGGATGGGAGCCAAGAAAGAATGCCAAATACTCTGTGAATAGCAGGTTATATAGGGTAGAGAGTTGCATGGTGTTATGGATTGAACTGTATCCACCTAAAATATGCACTAGAATTCTGAGTCTCATACTTGTGAGTGTAATCTGATTGAATATAATGTAATCAGCTTCTGTAATGCAATCTGCTGTAATGTAGTTAGTCAGTTGAGGTCATATCACTGTAGGGTATCTAAAACCTAATCATTTCTGACTTATATGAGGAGCTGCATAGACACAGAGACACATGGAGATAGTGATAGTTAACACATGGAGAGTATAATAGTTAACTTTGTGTGTCAACTTGGCTGGGCCTGGTTGAGTGACTGGGGAGCTGGATGTAGTTATTCCCATGGTGAGGTTGGTAATTAACTCCATGTTGGCATCTATTGGAGCAGGTGAGTAGCTGCTTTAGGAATGTGGTCTGCTTCCAGTATAGAAGAAGCAACTTTGAGGAAGGTATCTAGCTGATGTCACATGTGAATCCTGCCTGTAGCCGAGTCTTCATTCAGTAGCCTGCCATGCTCTGCCAATCTTTGGACTTTCAATGGACTTGAATTAATGGCCTGTTGTGTAACTGTGCCTTTTTACTTGTTGACCTTGGGTTTGTCAGCCTCAGCAGCCAGCAGCTGGCTGAGTGAAGAAAGCCTCTAGCTTCAGCGAGCTGGGAACCAGAGGCAGAGCTGAAGCCCAAGGTCAAGGGGCTTTCATCCAGCTCTAAGAGCCTGGCACTTTGAACTCAGACTTCTAGCCTCTAAAACTGCAAGAGAATAAACTCCTGTTTGTTAAAGCCATCCCATTTGTGGTCTATTCCTGTCAGAGCCTGTGGTGTAGTAAATAGTGTGGCTTTTCTACCCATAAGTCTTTGTAAACTCCAAGGTGGGATTTTCTATGAGCAACTGAAGAGCTCCTGATTGCTGAAGCTATCCACCTGGGTTATTTCTGTTGGGCATGGCACAATACAGTGTTCTGGGAGGTGCCCACTCTCTCTCAGGTGCTTAGAGTTCTGATGCTATGATTGGCTAGTTTGACCACCCTTCTGGGCTCAAAAGGAGGCCTCCTAGAGGCAGAACGCTCTCTCTGACTGCTGGTTGAGGAAGACGTGCTGCTGAAAGAGACACGCACCCCAGAAAGAGACACGTGCTGCTGGGAAAGAGGCACAAGAGACACGCATCACTGAGTGAGACACCGAGGGACCAGCACTGCTGGGAAAGAGACTGTGAGAGACTGTTGGCTGAGGGACGGTGGGCTGGGAGAGAGACTGAGCGTTCTTCCTGAACTTGAGTTGTAGCCTGGTGCTTCCCTAATAAACCCCGTAATCCGTGAGTTCTGTGTAACCACTGCAGTGAATTATCGAACCCAGAGGAGAGGTGGTGGGTGCTTTGGAAGGAACGGTTGGAGAAAGGGCTGGAAGGGGGAGGCAGCATGTCTGGCCTGGCAGGAATAGGCCTTGGGTTACTGCTGGGAATCCTGTCTTCCTCTTGTGGGATTAGAGGAGGTCAGAACATGTGGCCTCCTCCCCGTTTTTGCAGAGCCTCACTAGATAAGCAAAACACAGGGGAAAATATACAATAGAAGATTGTTAAGGAACCAAGGAAAGCTGGGCCTATAAAAACTGAAAGAGACAAGGAAATTTTCCTAGAGTCAACAAAGGAGAGGCTTCCCTTAGAGCCAGTGCCCTGAATTCAAACTTCTAGCCTCCTGAGCTGTGAGAATATAAATTTCTCTTCTTTAAACTCAGTACTTGTGGTATTTATATTACAGCAGTACTCAGTGACAAAGACACATGAGGTCGTGTGTATTCCATCCCAGGGGCTAGAGTAACCTTCCTGCCACATTCTCTTACCCTCCTGCCCCTAAACAAAAGTAAATGTGGACTTCTCCCCATCATGACCTAGAATGTAGACCCTGACCTAGGCTTTGAAGGGTAGGCCTAGAAGAGATTTTCTCAAACTTTGTTCTGTGGGAAAAGTAGTTCACAGAAGTGCATCATAAAATGTTGTTGTTGTTATGTGCCGTCGAGTCAGACCCAACTCTTAGTGACCCCTCCTTGGGTTTCCAAGGCAGTATCACTATGGAAGTAGATTGCCCAACCTTCCTTCAGAGGAGTGACTGGTGAGTTTGAACCTCCAGCCTTCTGGTTAGCAGTCAAGTGCCTTAGGCACTATGATACCAGAGCTCCTGCATCATAAAATAAGCATGGTCAAATACATTCAGTGAAGTTTGGGTTCAATGTAGTTAAACAGACTTCTTTACAACAGAACTCCTGACAATCTTAGTAAGCTAACGTGCCTTGGGGAACTTCAAGAGTGGGTGCAAGAACACATTCCCTAAAATTTGCTTGTCGACATCCGGCGGAATGAATGTTCTGTGGAGCCCACTTTGGGAAATGTTGACCTGCCAAATATTAGGCAATAAAGGAACATTTAAAAATTTCTGCTCCTTCTTTTAGTGTTGTTTAAAAAAGATTACCCCCCATAAGTAATAAATAACATTTGCATGCTTTAGAGTTTACTAAGTTCTCTCACATTTATTAGCTCATTAAAATGATTAATTCATTTTTAATTTAAAATATTAATAGATAATACATTCACCTGGTTCAAAAATAGAATAAAAAGATATTGAATAAACAGTCTCTCTCACCTCATTCTTGTCTTCCAGTTGCTCAGATTCCTTTCTCACTCCCCACTCCAAAAGCAGTACTGTTACTCTACTATTTGGTTTCCAGGCAGACTTTGTTTATGCATATACAAAAAATACAGCATAGTTTCTCAGCCCCCATTTTTTTTTTTAATCAGAAAAGGAGAATTTTACAGTACCTTATAAATCAGGTTGGTTAAGATATCATTTACATTAAATAAAATCCACTCTTTTATATTATATAGTTTGCTGAAATTAACAAATGTATACAGTTGTGTAAATATTACCATAATCATGATATTGATTCTATCACTCCCTTGACAGTTATAGCTCTCCTCCAGCCCTGACGCCTGGCTATCGCTGTTTTGTTTTCTCTTATACTTTTGCCTTTTCTATAATGTCATATAAATTGATTTATATAATATATAGTCTTTTGTATATGGCTTCTTTCTTATATAATATTTTCTTATACACACATGTGTATAAGAAGTCCATTCTTTTTTATTGCTTAGTAGTATTACATTGTATGAATGTACTATCATTTTTTTAACCATTCACCAACTGAGGGATATTTGTGTGCTTCCAGTTATTGGCGACTATTAATAAAGCTGTTAAGAACATTTGAATATAGGTGTTTGTGTGGACATGATTTCTATATTCAGTGAACTGGTGTTGTTGGTTGCTGTCAAGTTGATTCTGACTCATGGTGACCCCATGTGTGCAGAGTAGAGATGCTCCCTGTGGTTTTCAAGGCTGTGACCTGTTAGAAGCAGACTTCCAGGCCTGTTTTCTGAGATGGCTCTGGATGTGTTTGAACCACCAACCTTTCAGCTAGTCATCGATCACTTAAACATTTGTGCCAACCAGTGACAAGTTATATACAATGATGCATATGTTCCTTTTAATCATTTAAGCCATATGTCTTAGAGTTCTTTCTGTATCAATAAGTGAAGAACTTTCTGATATTTTTGGAAGCTACATAATATTCTTTTGTGTGAATTTGGTCCTCACAGTTCTGTAAGGAATGTTATACTAACTATCCCTAGGTTAAAGCTAGACGGAGACACACAAATGTTAAGTGATATTTCCAAGCTAGTAAGTAGTAGAAATGGGAACTGGCTCTAAGTCTGTTCAACTCCAAGTCTTATGTTGCCTATAAAATCAAGTCTAAAATCCTTCTTTAGGCCTTATACCTAAAAAACTCACTGTCATTGAGTCGATTCCAACCCATAGTGACCTTTAGGACATGGTAGAACTGCCCATAGGGCTTAGTTAGGGCTTATAGCATTGTCATAATTTATCCTCGCCATTTAAAACCAATCCTTCCTTCTACTGTCCCTCAACAACAAATCTTGTACTCCATTTATTTCATTTCACATCAATAATGGTAATTACTTATTTGGAATAACTTCATACAGATTTGCATACCTGCAAGTGTTGCCCTAGGACTTCCCAACTTGGAAGCAACAAGTTTCAATGCCTCAGAGTAGGGCAGATAATTCTTAGATCAATGAGGTATTTGCTCAGCTTTGACTGTAAAATGATTTTTCTGTTTGAATTAAAGTCAAGCAAATAGGCACTGTCCCAAGAATCTGCTCCTGGCAGTTTTAATAAATAAGGGCCTGGTTACAGGGAGTTTTGTATAGTTGGGGGTAGGAAGAGTGATGCATCTTCCCAGCCTAAATACTGTGGGGAAAAAGGGAGTGAGCAGTAAGAGAAGTAGTTCACAGCCTGTGTTTGGATCTCTTCAGTGTTCAGATACAAAGGGAAGTTCTGAGGCAGGAGATTTGTTTCACTTCATATTTGGGAGCCTGGACTCCCTGGCATATCCCTCTTAAAGAGCTCTCTTTAACTACTCTGGGTTCCCATGTGCCATACATGTTGTTGTTGTTGTTGTTAAGTGCCGTCGAGTCGTTTCCGACTCATAGCGACCCCATGCACAGCAGAACGA
>NW_006921737.1:6341013-6346826 GCF_000298275.1 Orycteropus afer afer | reverse complement strand
CGAAGACCTGGTCCCTCTCGGTAGGGTAACAAGGGAACGTGTTCAGTGCAGATCAGTGAGTAAGCACAAGCCCGCCTTGTTTCAGTGCTATACATGGTACCCAGAAATTCCTATATGTGCTGTGAATAGTGAGGGTACAGAAAGTAACGTGTTGGCACATGCTCTTGAATCCTATCACACGAGGAATGAACAGAGGCTTCTGGGAGAGAACCTAGGCCAGGGGCAGGTGGAAGATGTGGTAAAGAGTCAAAAAGGTTAGGGGAAGTATCAAGGTCTGAGGGAAAGTCAATTATATAGTTAGTACAGTGAGTGCTAGAATTTTGTTCTTGCCAAACTTTGTTACCCAGTGCGTGAGGGCTCATGAAAAAGTCAGCTCAATTATACATGAAATGAACCACATTTTCGTTGCCTTTCTGATTTTTGTGTGTACAAACCCCACATGTGGAAGCAGAGTCAATGCCTGCAAATCTAAATGTCATTATCGAAGGGAACAGCCTCTCTTGCCTGGGTCGAAGAACCAGTTTAGTTGTTTGCTTCATTGATGTGGGGTGTGTTTTTTCCATTGATAGCTACCTCTATGGGTTGTGCAGCAAGACAATTGTCCATGTCTTGAAACTTTGTCAAGTCCCATATGGACTTCCTAGAAGGACACATTACCTTTTTACAATGATCAAGGAATAATCCTTGAAAGTAGCCCTGTGAGGTTGAGATGTCTAATAATTGTTGCTGGCAGGCAGTAGCCTCACCTGAGACTACATTTCCTAGAATTACTTGCATCCAGGTCTAGCCACGTCAGTACCAATGTTGAGGGGGTAGAGTGGTGTATGTGTGTGTCACTTTTAGAAGTCGTGTTCTTTCTCCTCTTGCCTATACACTAGTTGCAGAGCACTCTGTGGGGCTGGTAGCACTTTGGTTCCTGAATCACTACCACATCAGAGAAAGCCATGTCTTAATCAGAAACAACTGCATTGGGTTGCTATAGGAAGCAAGAAATAAGTATGTACAGTTGTTCCTCAGTATCTGTGGGGGGCTTGATTCCAGCACCTTCCTCCTTCCTGTCCCCCATACCAAAATCTGTGGATGCTTAAGTCCCTTATATAAAATGGTGAAGTATTTGCATATAACATATACGATCTTCCTGTATATTTTAAATCACCTCTAGATTATTTATGATACCTGTTGTTGTTGTTACATGCCGTTGAGTTGGACCTGACTCATAATGACCCCTCCTTGAGTTTCCAAGGCAGTATCAGTACGGAAGTAGATTGCCCAACTTTCCTTCTGAGGAGTGGCTGGTGGGTTTGAGCCTCCAGCCTTCTGCATAGCAGTCAAGTACCTTAGGCACTATGCTACCAGAGCTCCCTTATGATACCTAGTACTGTATATATTTATGCTCCCTCAGCCTTTGAGGGATTGCTTTGACCACTTAATTGCTTTTCTCCCCTAAATATTTTCAATCTGCTGTTGGTTGAATCCACAGATACAGAGAGCTGACTTTAGTGTGTAAAGCCACTTTCATTCCTAGTAGCTGCTAACATTCTATTAGTGAATAATACCTTGAACAGAAATTTGTTGTTGTTGTTAAGTGCCGTCAAGTAGTTTCCGACTCATAGCGACCCCATGCACAGCAGAACGAAATACTGCCCGATCCCGCGCCAGCCCCACAATCCCTGCTATACTTGAGCCCATCATTGCAGCCACCGTGCCAATCCATCTCGTTGAAGGCCTCCCCCTCTTTCGTCGACCCTCCACCCTACCAAGCATGACATCCTTCTCCAGGGAATGGTCCCTTCTTACAACATGACCAAAATAGGTGAGACGAAGTCTGGCCATTCTTGCTTCCAAGGAACATTTCGGGTGTACTTCCTCCAGGACAGATCTGTTAGTTCTTTTAGCAGTCCATGGTACTTTCAGCATTCTTCGCCAGCACCACAACTCAAAAGCATCAACTCTTCTTTGGTCTTCCTTATTCATTGTCCAGCTCTCACATGCATACAAGGCGATTGGACAGAAATTAGACATACTAATATACATCCTGGGAGCTCTGGTGGCATAGTGCCTAAGGCATTTGACTGCTAACCAGAAGGCTGTTGGTTCAAACCCACCAGCCACTCACTCCTCAGAAGGAACATTGGACAAACTACTTACACAGTGATACTGCCTCGGAAACCCAAGAAGGGGTTGCTATGAGTTGGTCCAACTCAATGGCAGTGTGTTCGTTTTTTCAGTATACATCCTATTACAATTCCTTGATTACCTATTGTGCCCAGAACATTGTTCTAAGTATTGGGGGTAGGAAGGATCTATGCAAAAATCATTTATATGATTCACTTGTGTAGTCTTCCTTTGTTTATAAAATGTGTGCTGATGTATCATTCTTGTTTGACCTTGAAAATTTTTTTTATGTGGTAGCCAGAGTCAAGAGGAGGCCTTTTTAAAGATGCAGCAATTGGGGTACCAATGGAATACTTTGACAATAAAATCACATGGAACTTGTCTCTTTTATTTTAACTTACAACATGTAAATTTACATTCTTTGGGCAATATTTTGATGTAGTCTTTTATGTCAGTGAGGACACGGTGATTGGAGTTGTACAGTGTCCTCTTTACACAAACTTCATAATGTTTCATCTACAATTCCTAAGTTTAGTTTTTTTACCATGCAGTCAAAACCTTCAAAACTTACAATAATTTAGGAGTTTAGAATCCCTTTAGATATTATAATTTTCCCCCAGTCACTTACAGTAGTTTCACCCACACCTAATTCAATAACACTTTTAAGGTCATAGCTTTTATTGTGATTATTCTGGGTCTTCAACTTAGTTTCCACAGAAATAAAATTCTTTTGCACTCATATTTCATTGGTTTATATGATATTTAATAAATTATAATAATTGGTAAAACAGATTTGAGAACAAACACAGATGACATTTGGTGAAAACACCAGTGCATGGGCATGCCATCTGTGAAACTCAGCAAGAGTGTAGGCTCAGTTTGGATGTTTTACAGAGAATACTGAGAACAGTACTGAGTCTAACAAGTTAGTGATGTCACCCTCAGTTGTGGCTTGCCCATAAAACACACTTCTCTGGGCAACAAAGCACCCTGAATGGTGCAAAGCTTGATGAATGGGTCCTAGGCAGAACTTCAGGTGCTGCTCACTCCCTCAGTGAAGAATCTTTATGTTCACCAGCCTGAACATCCTTATAGTGACCCAGTCCAGTCTATAAGGAAAATTTAGATATTGCACCAAGGTAAAAATAAATTAAGTGATCACCCCAAATTACCAAGTTGCCATGTAGGGGAATTGAGACATTGGCCTAAACCTTTTTGACACCTCATCCTGAGTGGATTGGACCATCCCACAATCTCTCTAGCCTTGTTCAAGGATTTGATATATCTAGCCTAGGCATGTGTGTATTTAGTCTTGTGTATCTACCCATGTTGTTTCAGCACATGGTAGCTCTTTGTTTTCTATGCTGTCCTTCAAAGACCTGCTCAATTCCCCCTACCCATACTGACCTTTCCCTTCTTAGGCCTCCTATTGCTACAGTTGTTCTCAACCCTGGCTGCAGGTTTGAGTTCGAATTTAAGAAAATGCCATGTCAGAGTCCCATGCAAACCAATTCAATCAGGATTTCTCAGATGGGCCCAAACATTGTACATGTTTAAAGCTTTCAGGTGATTCTAATGTGCAGCCAAGGTTGAGAACCACTGACTTAGAAATGTATGAGTCTACTTCTTGATTATGTCCTCTGGTGACTAGGTGATTAATTATTCCATCTATGTATATCTTATCATGCCAAAAAGAGAACTCAGTGATTGGACCCAGGAGCTTACTTTCCTTGTTTGTGAGGCATTCTCAATTTTTATTTGTTGGGTGGTGTTTAATGGGATTTGGGGAGAGACTCTGTTTCTGGGAGGAACTCCATCATATATCATCTATGAACAGAGGACTTGGCATAGTCAGAAGACTACATATGTGACTATGGGCAGTGGAGTATAGGTTTCTGGTGCGAGGTATACGAATGTATAGCTTTGAACAGGGTTGTACCAGTCCATAATAGACAACCCATTTAGGTGAGAGTGACATTACCAAATACTTGGCCATTATCCACCCCTTTGACCACAATGGGACTTTGAAGTCTACAGAATGAAGTTTAGATTTTTTTAATCTGGTCTTCGCGGTCTGACCCAACCTACATACCTGTCCCAGCTTTACCTCCCTAAAGTATCTCCCTATGTAACTTTTGGGACCTCTGGTAGCATAGTACCTAAGGCACTTGACTGTTAACCAAAAGGCTGGCAGTTCAAACCCACCAGCCACTCCTCGGAAGGAAGGTTGGGCAATCTACTTCCATAGTGATATTGCCTTGGAAACCCAAGAAGAGATCATTATGAGTTGGGTCCGAATTGATGGCACATAACAACGACAACAACAACAACAACAACATGTAACTTTTGCTACACTTACATAATGCTTCTCCTTCTCCAAACTCCTCCCTCTGCACTTTCTTTCTTTCTTTCTTTTTTTTTTTTTTCAGGATTATCTCAATCTCTCCTATTGAACTCTTTGCCAAATTCTTTATGTAGTCCTTCTATACCAGTGACACTGCCATCTCCTCCCTGGCCCACCTTCTTCTCAGATGAGAAATGTGCACATCGTGTGATTTTGTCTTCATCAGGGCTCAACTAATTGGACCTGAGATGAACACTGAGTTCAATACAAATTGTTCTTTTGAGAGAGAAAAAGTTGGGGGTGGGGGAAAGGAAGGTATGCAGAAAAAGACAGGGACTTTTTGGTTCCTCATAGTTTTCAAGTTCTCAGTTCTAGCCATTCTTCCATTCATCTGTTCATCAACTGATCCTTCCATCCATTAATTGAGCAAACATACTCCGAGTGCTTACTCTGGGCCAGTCCGTGTTGTATGTAGCCAGTGGAGATATAATACATTAAAGAGACACAATTCTTGCATTCATTGAAATAATATTTTAGTGGAGTAGGCTTTTCTCCTTATCTCTTTCTAACATGGTACACATTTTACTCATTTCTCCATATGGTTCACTGCTATATTCCCAGTACCTGACACATGATGGACCCTCAATAAATGCTTGTTGAATGAATAAACCTGTGTTTCTTCTTGCTTTTGTTGCTTCCAAGATACTTTAATATGTTCATAACAAATTTTCTTCTACCCACCCACCCACTGTCATTAAGTCAATTCCGACTCATTGTGATCCCCTTTGGGTTTCCAAGGCTGTAAAACTTTACAGAAGTAGATTGCCTCATCTTACTCCCATGGAGCAAAGGAGTTGGTGGATTTGAACTACTGATCTTCTGGTTAGCAGCCAAATGCCTTGCCACTACACCACTGAGCTCCCTTTACTCTAGCTAGGGTAAGTTGCTATTTCTTTTTTTAAAAAAAAATTAATTTTTTTTATCGTGCTTTAATTGCAAATTTACAAAACAGATTTGTTTTACATTTAGTAACTCATGCACATTTGATTTCACAGCCCTGATTACAATCCCTAACCATTAAAAACTCTCCTCCCCTCTTCTCCCTTAGATTCTAATTTTTTTATAAAATAAAGTTTTAAATTAGTTTTTAGGATAGGAAAAAACATTTATATGGTTCAAGCTTCAAGATATATGAAAAGGTAGAATGAAAAGTCTCCCTTCAACTAGGTTCCCATTCACTCTTTTTTTTAATTTTTTTTTTTTTAATTTATTGTGATTTTGGTGAAGATTTACAGAGCAAATTCACTTTCCATACAGCAGTTCACATATACTTTGTCTCATGTCATTGACCACA
>NW_006921737.1:6320701-6339008 GCF_000298275.1 Orycteropus afer afer | reverse complement strand
TTCTGGAATTCCAATGACACGTAAGTTATTCCTTTTGATGGTATCCCACATGAACCTTAGGCTTTCTTCACATTTTTTAATACATTTTAAAAATTGTGGTGAAAGCATAGATAACAAGACATTTGCCATTTCAACGATTTTCACATATACAGTTTAGTGACATTACCTATTCATGTTTAAAACCTATTAGTATTTTGATTTTTGAGAATTGGTCAAATCCTTTGCCCATTTTTTTTTTAATTTTCAAAAATTTTATTATGATTTGGATGAAAGTTTACAGAGCAAATTCATTTTCCATGAACCTTGGGACAACCTTGCTTCTTGTCAGCTATACTATATACCCAGACATTCTTTTTTATCTTTTTAATGGATTTTATTGAAATATAATTTATGTATAGTGAAATACACAAAACTAAAGTGACATGGGTCAATGCATTTTTTTTTGTTGTTGTTGTGTTCCCTTCTTTCCCCTCCCACCCCACCCCTGGCAACCAACAAAGAAAGTTTCCCTCAATACATAAACCTATCCTTGACCCTCCACAACAATGAACTAATACTATATTTGTCCTTTTCTGATTGACTTATTTTACTCAGCATAACGTCCTCCAAGATCATCCATATCATGCGGTGTTTTGCAGACTCTACATTATTCTTCAGTGCTGCATAGCATTCCATTATGTATATGTACCATAGTTTGGTCATCCACTGTTCTGCTATAAATCTTAGAGGTAAGTCCCTTGCCAGATACGTAATTATTAGCTAATAACAATTTGTTTCTGTCCTTTTTGTTATGTGCTTTTTTGTGGTGTCTATTTCTTTGTTCCATATAATTTTCTATGGTGAACTCATTTTGTTTATGAATCATGTTATCACTTTTATTGCTATTGTTTTAGTATTTGCTGAATATTTATTCTGGTCCTCTTTTTTGATGTGAAGGTTTATCATTTTTCTTTGAAGTTACCCTGTGATTTATAGTTTTCTTTCCAAGTTTAAAATAGTCTGTTCTGTCTTGTAGCTGTCTTGACTTCCCTACCGTCTAGAAGTTCTGTAACGACACGGTTTTTTCCTCTTTTTGGTTTGTAATTGTCCTCATTTGTCAGTTGATGTCTTTGGTTCCCTGTTTACAATAAGTTTCTATTTCTTGCAACTGAATGATGTTCATCTTACACAAGGTCCTTTTTCCTCCTTCTGTATATCTACAATACTCTGTAGCTCTGCTACAGCACACGGTTCTATATCAAAGTTATTTTGTCATGAGTCTACCTCCTCCATGAGATTATAAATGTACCAGGTTGGAGACTATACTTTATACAAGAGCAACACAGTACCTAACTCATATCAGTGAGCAACAATCATTTATAGAAGAAAATAATTTTAAGCGAAATATATTTCCCCCTTGCTCCAAAGGTAAGACAAATTATAATTGAAAATTGTCAACCAAAGCCTTGCAAATAAATCATTTAGTTGTATTTTAGAACACGCTTACTTTGCAGACATGAGCCTGATTTGTTCTTAATGGGGTGTGCCTTTAAGGAAGGGTACTCAACTAATTTGGGGAATATTTTGTTAAAGCTGGCAAAAATAGCAATAACACCTAAACGCTAGGAATTGTCCAAAGGCCTTTAAATAAAGTTATTTAGTCCTCATGACAATGCTATTGGGCAGATATCATGATCACACACATTTTAGAGATGAGGAAACTGAGTCTTAGAGAAATGATGAAACTTGATCAAGGTTATACAACAAGTTAGGCTGGGAAGTGATGGACCAGCATTGAACTTTGGCAGTCTGGTTCCAGAGCTCACCCTCTAAAGAAAACCAAATAATATAGAAGGGAAAGTATATAATCAAATAAACCTTCCATGTTAATGGAAAATCGAGAGAGAATTGTGGTATTAGGAGCGAGAAAGAAAGCCTTAAACAAGTACTTGGTGTGGCACTCTCTCACATAGAACCATCGCTAATCTTTCTAAGCAGAACTTGTCACATGGAAATGAGGCTGACCTCTAGATGAGCATGTTTTCAGAACTGATTCTTGAACCAGTATTCTACCTACACAGACCTCAAGTCATTGTTAGTCACTAATTTTGAAGTCATTGTTAGTCACTAATTTTGAATCCTCCTTTCCTGCTTTTCTCAGACTTCCCACATTATATCCTGAATGGTAGATGGCTAATCTCTTCTTGCTCCCATGTGTCCACACCCTAGGCATACTTCTAGCCTCCCAGACATCTGGGGGGCTCAGCCTGGCTTCTTTCCTGGTTGGATTCTGGAAAGCCCGATGTGTTTCGTCCTCTTCCACACACCATGTTTTTCTGCCCCACAAGGTAGGAGTGGTTGTGCTACCTGAGGTATTTGCAAACAACAAATTAATCAATAGGCTTTTTTTTGAGCACCAAGTGTTTCTTCATCATTTAAAGTTATACAGAGAAGAAATAAGAAACATTAGCTTAGGTTCTTGCCAGGTCTTTGAACTGGTTCATTCTGGTTTGACTCTTTGCTGAGAATTTGCATTTCCACACCAGATATACTGAATCAGAACCTATATTTTAGCAATATCCCCAGGTCATTCTTACAGATCCCCAGCTGATCCTTGGGTATACATAAGAATGTATACATGGATGAACTGGAATGAACTAGTTTGAAGACCTGATTCTTGCCTTTAAGCAGTTGAACACTTACTAGAAATATGAGACTGTGTGAGAAGCAATTATTGGATAAGGTGACTATGTGTAATGAATTACTAAATTGCACACCATTGCTACAAAGTACTAGAGGTCAGAAACTGGACAAATCACCTAGTCTGGGATAAATCACAAAATGTCACTGTTGACAGAGACCTTGAAAATTAACTGCATTTTCAAGGGGGAAAACAAAAATGCAGAGAACTCTACCCACTTGCTTGAGATAAAGCAACAAATGGTTGGCAAAGTAGGGACTAGGCACCAGTTCTTCTAGCTCTGGGCCAAATGTTCTTTTCAATCAACTGTGATGCCTTTTCTCAGAAGAGAAAGAGAAAGAGCTTGAGAGGACCATCTAGTTAGAAGGAGTTAGATAAGCAAGAGAAAGGCTACAGGAGAGAGGACACTGCAGAAAGGAAGAAGCAAGAATTGCTAGGAGTCTCTGGATGGTGCAATGGTTAAGTGCTCCCTGCTAACCTAAAGACTGGTTGTTTGAACTCATGCAGAGGTGGCTCAGTAGAAAGGCTTAGCGATCTACTTCTAAAGAATCAGCCACTGAAAACCCTGTGGAGCACAGTTATACTTTGCAACACACAGGGTCACCAC
Source organism: Orycteropus afer afer (assembly GCF_000298275.1). Taxonomy (NCBI): domain Eukaryota; kingdom Metazoa; phylum Chordata; class Mammalia; order Tubulidentata; family Orycteropodidae; genus Orycteropus; species Orycteropus afer. The sequence continues at coordinate 6,335,721 of NW_006921737.1, read as the reverse complement.
GAGTTGAAATCGACTCAATAGCAAGTAGAAATGGGACAAAAACAATGAAGGGAAAGACATGAGCAAAACTGCCCACTCTTGGTCAAGCCCAGAGGCTTGGAGACTATGAGCATAAATCCTGCCTGCCTATGAAAGTACAGTAGTTAACTAAGCAAGTATCTTATCTTTTCAGAGTGTCCATTTACCTATCCTGAAAAATGCTGACAGCAAAATAGCCCACCTCACAGGATGATGAGAGATGCTTATGGGCAGTAAATTTACTGAGGCATGAACACATGCACATCATCATCGGATGAACAATTTCACAAGGAAAGTAATGAAAGCTCTGATCATTACTAGCATCATTGCATCCTTCCCTCTGGAGGGAAGCTTTGACAGTTTTAACCAAAACTCTCCCAAAGGTATCTACTCCCCCAGGTACAGACCTCCTCTGGAGAGTGTGAGGAGCATCTGGAAGTCTACAGAGCTGGCTGCCTTCTGCATGTGATTCCTGAGTATATTTATGGACCTGCACCTGATCTGGGAACACAAAATGTGCTAACTTTTTTCCCCAAATATTTTGCTGTATTTCTTAGTGATCTGATTCAATAGGATAATAGCACACAGAGTTACGACTCTTCTGAGAAGCTTCATGTGGGTGATGCCAAAACCACTGCAATGGGAATTAGGAGAAAAGTGTTCTTGGCTCTACTACAGACCAGCTGGGTGACCTGATGCAAATGGCTTAACCTCTCTGGGCCTCAAACAGCTCACACTAGACTTTCTCTAACCTCTCTGGGCCTCAAACAACTCACAATAGATTTTCCCTAAGGTCCATTTTGATCTTAAGATTTTATGAGCCTAAGAAGACAACGTGATAAGAGACAAAGAGTACACATTCCAGAGTCAGATGGGCAAGGAATCAGAATTCCAGCTCTTAGACATATTGGCTGTGTCCCTGGGAAATTTACTTAACTGCTCTGAGCCTCAGTTTCCTTATGTATAAAATATAATGAGGGGAATAAAATAAAGTGCTTGAAATAATGCCAGACACATAAATGTTGGGTTCTTTCTTTACTTTTTCTTTATCTATCTCTAGCAACCTAAGGAATTCAGCTAAGTTTCATGTAAAGCAAATCTTTTTTCCCCTCTCTCTCCTTCCCTCCTTTTTGTCCCTCCTCCTTCCCTTCCTTTTTTCTACACACATTTCCTGAACATTTCCAGCTTTCTAAGCCCTGAGCTAGGCACTGGGGGGTGCCCAGATGAATGTGATCTGATCTGAGATACAAAACATTCTATAGTCTGATATGGGAGACTGGGATCAATTACAGGATGGAGACAAAGTACACTACTGACAGTGTGTAGGGGAAACAAAGTGATTCATCCTAGAGGAGGCTTCTGGCAATACTTTGTGGAGGAGTCAGCTTTTTAGCTGGTTCCTGATGGAAGACTGGACTATGAAGAAGCAAAGAAGATGGAATATGTAGACATGGACATGTGTGTGTGTGTATATGTGGGCTCATTAATGATATGGTTGTGGGCAAGGGTTTGGGAGAATGAGCTTGGAGATTTTACGGAGACCAGAGACTTTATAGGAAGAGCCTCACAAGAGAAGGCTGAGGTTAAGCTGTTACCTTCTTAAGGCCAAATTAAAGTGTGACTGCTCCCTAGGGCCATGGAGGTGCATCGGCAAAGAGTCATTTCTCAACCTAGGTAGCCAGGTGAGGCTCTGTGTCCCTGGAATTCTGAATCATATCATATTGCCAGCGAGCCATCTCTTATTTGGAAAATGTGTGTCATTATGGAAAGATAATTGAAGACCCACAGAACCATTTTGTTTTGGACTTCACTTCTGCCTGGTCCTGGCTGTCCTGTGTGGGCATGAAATCTCAGAGAGGTGAAATGATGAGTGTGTGTCCTGACCAAAGGTCAACAGGCATCATAACAAATCTGTAACTTTACCCAGTCTGAACAGAACCTGAGCTGCAGGCTGAGATAGTCTTTTCCTCTGCATGACATCTGAGCTGCCTGCTCACCACTAAGTAGTAAACTAAGGAAGCAGGAGGCTCTGCTGATCCAAGGCAGAGAGTGTTTACTTCTCTGCTAGTGGCAACCTGGGCCTTCTGCTTTGATCCTCACACTTGAACAATCTGGCCTTGACTCAGAGTTGGGGGTCGGGAGCTGTCCCCCAACCCCAACCGCAGCTTAACTCTTCCCTCAATGATTTACATGAGGGTAGTCCCTATTTTCTGGGCGAAGGAATAAGTAGAATGGTTAATGGAATTGTTATTTTTTTCTCTCTTAACTTTGTTACTTTGATGACTAAGTTGGCCTGACCCAAGCCATGGTCTCTTCAAACTTCTCATATACATGAAAAAGCTGGACAATGAAAAAGGAAGGAAACTGATGAATTGAATTGGGGAGTTGGTGAAGAGTATTGAGTATACTATGGGTTGCCAGAAGAATGAACAAATCAATCTTAGAAGAAACACAACCAGAATGCTCCTTAGAAGTGGGGAAGGAGAGACTTCCGTTCACTTATTTTGGAAGTGTCATGAGGAGGGACCAATTGCCATGAAAGGACATCATTGTTGATAAAGTAGAGGGTCAGCAAAAGTGAGGCAAATCCTCAATGAGATGGACTGACACAATCATCACAGCAATGGACTTGAATATACCAATGATCATGAAGATGGTGCAGGACTAGGCAACATTTTGTTCTGTAGTACATGGAGTCACTACAGTCAGAACCTCTTGTCAGCTCAATGGCGACTAACAAAAATAACACCGATATGCTTTGTTACCTAATTGAGTGTAAGAGAGTTGATTACAGGAAGGTAAAATTACTGCTTTGAAAGAAACCCCTGCTCTATTCATTTGCCTCTAAGTGTTTATCATTTGAAACCAGGAAAATAATTTTATTTGGTATAAAGGAAGCATGTCTTCTTTTTTTTTTTTTTTTTTTCCTGTGGTAAGAGGAGGCACTTTTCTTCTAAGATGGAATATATTTGCTTCATTTGTGGGCAGAGGTGATGGCATTTATATTTCCAACCAGAAGGTCATGGACAGGGGAGGGGTGAATCTACTAATACATCACCTGTAGCTGGAAGCCATGCAGACTCTCAGATCCCCATCTTGGCTGAGAGGTGGGCTGTTATCTGGACAACCTATCTCTCCTGGGGCAGTAATTCTTATTTTCCTCTAAAAATTCATGCTGCAGAAATGGATAGTTTTTCACAGCTTGCCTGACAGGTACAATTGTCACCAGAAACAGAGTAAAGAGACAACGTAAAATAGCTCCTCTAAGCTGCCTTTAATTGGCTCTAAAAGTCATTTTCCTGAGATGAATTAATCACACCAAGGTACAGTGTGCTAGCACAGCTCATAAAACCTGTTTTTCCTTATCATTTTCCAGAGTGAGGAGATATTTTGTGCCACTCTTGGTGCAAAGTCCTGCTATTAGATTTTATAGGGGACAGCCGATGGGACATTCAGGTTTGGCACTCAAAGTTGAGTGGACAGGTGTGGTCTAATCCCAGAGGCTAGGTTTCTTCCATCCCAGAGTACACATTAAATTCTTTCTGCTAGTGGAAAATTACAGTCCCAAACTCTCCAGTCTGCAGGTCCTGGCAGTGATTGACAGGTATTATGCAAACTCTTTCCCTGAGCTCTACAGAATTTACCATTAAATTTCTGTTTTCTACTCAAAGAAGCTTCTGTGTGAGTATTGATCTTTGTACCAGCTGCTGTTTGAGTTGTGAGAGATTCCCAACTGTAACTAGGTCCCTTTTCCCCAAAGTGAGAGTATTTGAAGACATCCACTAGACATAGTTGTTCTTTTAATTTTTGTTTTAAAGTTCTGTTACTCGGGGAGAAAACCATGTTAACTAAGCTTCCATGAAGAATTTAAGGCTGAAATCAAATAAAACTTGCACAAGTTAATCTTAAATACATAAGGGCATGCAAATTTGAGCTTCTGTTCATGAAAATCACTATAATGAGAATTGGTTTCAACCAGCCAGATCAGATTGTATGGTTTTCCTCTCTTTACTTCCTTATTTTCTGGTGTGAGTGATGTGCAGGCATATGGACAATTTCTCTGAAATCCCTGTGTGGAGGGGGTAGATGGAGGGTTGGGGCTGAGATGGGGAAGGAAACCATGAAGGACAGAAGGGAGACAAGGTGGGTCTATTCACAGGGCTTTGGTTTAATCTTCCTCATGCCTGGAACATATGTGCTGGAGTCAAATCTATGACTGTAGGATTGAGCTTCTTACTGTCTGTTGGCTTAAAGCTGCTCACATTCCTTATCACATAGGCTTTCTCAACATGGCCACATATGTCGTCAAGTCAGCAGGGAGAATCCCTAGATTGAATTTAGTAGCATAAACTCATGCCTCAATGGCTTGAGTCCACACTAATTCCTGGAGACTCATGTGTGTCAAAGTACAACGCTGCTCTATAGAGTTTTTAATGACTTTTTTTTTTGGGAAGTAGACCACCAGAACATTCTTCCAAGACATTTCTGGGAGATCTTGAACCTTTCAATTAGTAGCTGAGTGTTTAACCATTTGTATCACCCAGGAATGTCCTACTAGCATATAAAAACTGAACTAGTTGCTTTGGAGTTGACTCATGGTGACCCCATGGGTGTTTCAGATCTTTTTGCAAGGCATCTCTAAGTGGGTTGAAGAACTATGGTGGCACAATTGCTAAATGTTCAGCTGTTAACCAAAAGGCAGGTGGTTTGAACTCAGCTGTTTTGTGGGAGAAAAGCCTGACAATCCACTACTGAAAAGATTTCAGCCTAAGAAAACTTATGGGACAGTTCTACTCAGTCTATGGAGTTTCTATGAATTGGAATCAATGGTATACAACACTGACAACAACTGGGTAGATCTGAAGTGCAACCTTTTGATTAATAGTCAAGTACTTAACCCTTTGTGCAACGATGAACTTCTCCCACTAGTATTAAAACAAACAAACAAAAACAACCAAACCCCTTGCCTTCCAGTCAATTCCAACTCATGACAACTCCAAGTGTGGATCCTTATATAATGTAATGGAATCATAAGAGTGACATCTCATCACTTTTCCATGTTCTATTGCTTAGAAGAATGACACAGGTCCCACCCACATTCAAGGAAAAAGTTACATAAGGGCATGGATACCAGGAAGCATGGATTGTGGAGACCAATTTAGAGACTGTGCATCATACTACTCCTTATGGTTACCATTTCCAAGTATCCTTAAAGTGTCAAATAATGTTAATTTCCAAGCCACCCTGGGAAGACATATTAACCAATACCAAGGTTAACAAGAGTTGATCTTACCTTTCTAATATCACTACATGTTTTCATGTGTTTAATAATGATCTAAGATGAGCTGATGCTTTTTGTTGATATAAATTGATTTCAGATATAAGGCTCACATTTCAAATACTTGTCTGAGGTTATTCATGACTAAATTTAGTGAACAAGTATTCATTATTGTTCATGGCTAATGCCATATCATTGTTTATTTGTATGGGCTAAGATATGGGGTAGTAAAGGCCCCATTGAATCAACTGTGGAGTAAAGACTAAAATGGGAGACCACAGGCTTTGTCTTTCTAGAGATCTTGCTCCCAGATCAGTGAAAACATTGGTCATTATATCTTAGAGGGGAAATTCAAGGTCTCTGACATATTCTCCAAGTACTGGGTATCCTAAGACATAAGAAATTGTTAATCAATTATTTAACAAATAAAGCAATCCTCCCATTGTAATGAGATCATTGGATGCTGTCCTGGACAAAGGGGAGAGGAGGCTTGGGTAGTTCCCTTGAACTTCAAAATACTTCTTTCTTCCCTGTATGATTCCTCAGATTTCACAATTTTCTTATAATGAAATCTTAAGTTCTCCCGGAGAAGAATTTCATTATGCTTTATTAGTGCAAAAAGGGCATGGAGGTGGCATCTTCTGACCTCTTGTAACTTCACAAGAGGAAGACAGAATCACCATCAGCAACCCAAGCCTAATTCCTAAGAGGCCAAACATGCTGTCACCCTCTAGCCTTTCACCCATTCTGACACCAACTCTCCCACCCATGGCACTCACTACTTTTCTGCTGGGTTTGATAATTCATTGCAATGGCCACACAGAACTCAAAGAAAATGCTATTGAGGAGTTTATTCGAGAAGTAACAGGCTACAGTTCAGGTTCAGGAACACACTAAGGATACAAATTCTTTGATCAGGACAGTTTCCTGTCTGCTATGTCCTCAGGCATGCCTTTCCTGTCCTTAGCCTTTTGTCATGGCCTCTGCCCTGCTTTGGCAAGTGTTACAAAGCTCTGTTAGATCTGCCAATAGGTACACCTAGGTGCACCATACTCCATCAACAAGCCTCCTGCCCAAGGGCACTCAACTTTCTCATTCTGTAGGCTGGCAAGCCTATCACTCTGTTTCATGCCTCTTCATTCCACTGCAACAGTCTCTCTGCCAGGACATCTCTTTCTGCTGGGTGTCTCTCTGCTGATGCATCTCTGCCACTGAGGTTCAGTGCAGTGATCTCGGGTCCAAGGATGCACACTACTTCACCTCCAGCTTTTCTCGCTTGATGACAGTGAGATCTCCTCTCTGCCTCTGTTGTTGTTGTTATGTGCTGTCAAGTAGGACCCGACTCATAGTGACCCCTCCTTGGGTTTCTAAGGCCTCTGGGAGGGCTCATTTTAAGCCCAACAGAGTGACAAAACTAACCAATCTCAACATCAGAGTTCTATATACCTTATTCCTATGGTCACACCCAGTAATCCAGTGGAAATTACAAAGACTATGGCTAGAAAACCATATCAAGAAATCCAATGCACTGCAATTAGTCATACACAACTTAGTGAGAATGAATTTGTCATATTTTTCCTTGAGAGTCAGCAATGGCATGTGAAGTCATTTAGATGGAAACAGGCATTTTAAAGAAGATAATAAGCTTTGCCTATGTCCCTTCTCTGCTTATGAACTTTCACTGGGCTCTTATTCCACACTATGGATCATAAACTACTTAGTTTTGCTTGGGTGACCTCAAGAGCTTCATTGCCAGTGCCTACATTTCAAACCCTCTTACACAGATATACCTCTCCCATGCTCTTTCTTCTGCTTGGCATGACCCTCTACTCTCTTCAGTCTGGAATTCTTCTGAATTACAGTTATAGGTCCATGTTCTTAGGGAAACATTCCCTAACTTCTCCACACAGGAGAAGTTGCTTTCTTCTTGGGGCATACTATAGTTGACACTGTCAAATTACACTGAGAAAGATTATATGTAGGTCTATCTTTCTCATTAGTCTAAGAACTCCTTGAGGGCAGTAACTGTATTTTTTTTTCAAGCCTTAATCTCTCCAATGCCAGTCCATTGCCTGATGATAATAATTAATATTTATTGAACAGTTATTATACACAAGATATTGGGCTACACAATTTTAAATGCATTACTCACTTAATCTTCACAATCTTTTTCTTCTTACTATTATTATTATCTCCATTTTAGTGGTGGGAAACTGTGGCACAGAAAATTTAAGTAACTTAAAAATTATGTAGTGAGAATTGGCAGAGCATTATTATGAACCTAAGTTCTCTGATTTCAAAGATTTTGTTCTTAGCTACTGTGCTATGATATTATATATACTCTCTATTACTGAACAATGATGAATATGTGTTTGTGGAGGGAATAACTGAATGAATGTGACACAGGTGGTAGAAAGGCCCCATCCTCATCCTCCTCAGTTGAGTCAAGCCCCTGTCCAGTATGGTATTTGGTTCCTGTAGTCCTGGCTTACATTCTTCCCAGACTTCATCAAAGCAGAAGCATCCAGGCTGGATGCTCTTGATGGCTCTATTTCTCTTCTATTCTAGTCTGAGAAGCTGACCTGAGGAGCCCTTGGTTCCAGCTTGTTTGTGACCTGATACCTCAGGAGTCCTGAAGCCACAAGCTGCTGGACTGGCCCAGCTACAAGGTTCTGATGGATATTCCACACCTGTCAGCACTCCAGGTCTGGCCACTGATGGGATCTGGCTTGGCAGGAGGGTGAGGATTGTCCTGGCTTTCCCTGATGAACTTTGTCAGGTGTCCACAGCAACAAAGCTCCAAAGTGGGTGATGAGCAGAGAGTTGGCTCTCTGCCTCCTGGGGCCAAGGATATGATGACCTTTGAGCTATCACTTGCTGACAAAGCTGGAAGTAATAATATGTATGTTTGCCCAGTGGTGGTGTTCTTCTTTTCACAAGAGGTCACTGGAACCTAACATTTACTTGCAAGTACTAAGTGTCATACCCTGTGCTGGGTATTAGGAACACAGAAGATTCCCCTGGCCCTTGAAAGACTTAGAGCCTAGTAGCAGAGGTGTCTACATGAACTAATTACTGTAATATCTATATATACTTATATGTGCTTTGGAGACATAGAAGAAGTAGTAATTAATTCTGCTCAAAGACAGAGTGGTGTTAGGGTAAAGAAGTGGTTCAGTATAAGATAAAGTAAGTATAAGGAGGCCTGGTGGTACAGTGCTTAATTGCTCAGCTACTAACTGAAAGGTCAGCAGTGTGAACTCATAAGCCACTCTGTGGGAGAAACATGAGGCACTCTGCTTCCATAAAGATTTACAACCTTGGAAACCCTATGGGGAAATTCTGTTCTGTCCTATAGAGTCCCATGAGTCAGAAACAACTCAATGGCAATGAGTTTGGTTTTTCGATTTAAGGTAAATATTATAATTCCTGCATGATACGCAACACATAGTAGTATAAACCCCAGCATACTACTTGAAAAATGTAGGTACTCAGTGATGTCAGATATAATCATCAGCAGTATCAGCAGTAGCATTCCTTGTTTAGAAAAATGAATGAATGATTGTGGTAGTTAAGGTTTGTGTCAAATTGACTGGGCCATGTTATTGAGTAATAAGGCAGCTGAGGTTAGTTATTTCCCATTATGACATTATAATCATATCCATGGTGGAATCTGCTGTGAGCAGCTAAATACCTGCCTTTGGGGTGTGACTTTCTTCCAGTTCATAAGAAAAACCTTTGAGAAAGGTCTATAGCTTTTTAACACAACAGGATCCTGCATTTGGCTGGGTCTTTATCTCAGGGGCTGTGCTCCCTGCCAATCTTGAGATTGTTCTTGCACTTGGACCAATGACCTACCATGTTATCTACCAATTTTGGGATTGTGCCATTTTCCCTGCCAACCCTGGGTTTTTCAGCCTCAGCAACAATCAACTGTCTGAATTAGGAGATGCCTCCAGCTCCAGTGGGCTGGGAATAAGGGGCAGAGCTGAAGCCCAAATTTGAGCAGACTTTACCCAGCCCCTAGAGCCGACACTCTGATTTTGGACTTCTAGCCTCTTAAACTATAAGAGAATACATTCCTGTTGGTAAAGCCATTCTACTTGTGGTATTTCTATTATAACAGATCCTAGACTAATGCTGAAATGGACTGATTTTGGCCATTTTGAATCAGACAAGCATATGCTCTACTATGCTGAGAAAGACAAATTGAAAAGGGATGGTGTGGCATTTATCGTCACAAAAAACGTTTCAAGATCTATCCTGAAGTACAGTGCTGTCCGTGATAGGATATCCATACACCTACAAGGAAGACTAGTAAATTCTACTATTATTCAGATTTATGCACAAACCACTAAAACCAAAGATGAGAAAATTGAAGATTTTCATCAGCTTCTGCAGTCTGAAATTGATCGAATATGCAATCAAGATGTGTTGATTATTCCAAAAGTTGGAAACAAAGAGGAATCACCAGTAGTTGGAAAATATGGTCTTGGTGATAGAAATGATGCTGGAGATGGCATGATAGACTTTTGCAACACTGACGACTTATTCATTGCAAATTCCTTTTTTCAACAACATAAATCGTGGCTATCCATGTGGACTTCACCAGATGGAATACACAAGAATCAGATAGACTAAATCTGTAGAAAGAGGCAAAGGAGAAGCTCAATATCATCAGCCAGAACAAGGCTAGGAACTAACTGTGGAACAGACCATCAACTGCTCATAAGCAATTTCAAGTTGAAGGTGGAAACAATTCAAACAAGTCCATGAGAGTCAAGATATGACCTTGATTATATTCCATCTAAATTTAGAGACCATCTAAAAAATAGATTTGATGCATTGAACACCAACAATTGAAAACCAGAGGAATTGTAGGATGACATCAAGAACATCATCCATGAAGAAAGCAAAAGGTCATTAAAAAGACAGGAAAGGAAGAAAAGACGAAAATGGATGTCAGAAGAGATTCTGAAACTTGTTTTTGAACAGAGGGTAGCTAAAGCAAATGGAAGAAATGACAAGAAAAAAGGACTGATAAAACCAAAAAACCAAACTCACTGCTGTCAAATCATTTCTGACTCATAGCGACCCCTTCTTGGGTTTCCAAGGTGGTATCACTACAGAAGTAGATTGGACAACTTTCCTTCAGAGGAGTGGCTGGTGGTTTTGAACTGTCAGCCTTCTGGTTAGTAGTCAAATGCTTTAGGCACTATGCCATCAGAGCTCCCAAAGAGCCGAATAGAAGATTTCAAAGAGCAGCTCTAGAAGACAAAGTCAATTATCATAATGAAATGCAAAGGCTTGGAGTCAGAAAACCAAAAGGGAAGAACATACTTAGCATTTCTCAAGCTGAAAAATTGAAGAATTGAACAAAAATTCAAGCCTCAGGTTGCAAGACTGAGAGATTCTATGGGCAAAATATTGAATGATGCAGAAAGCATCAAAAGAAGATGGAAGGACTATACAGAGTCACTGCACCAAAAATAATTGGTTGATATTCACCCATTTCAGGAGTTGGCATATGATTAATAACTGATGGTATTGAGAGAAGAAGTCAAAGCTGCACTGAAGGATTGGCAAAAAACAAGGCTCCAGGAATTGATGGGATATCCATTGAGATGTTTCAACAAATGGATGCTGCACTGGAGGTACTTACTCATTTATGCCAAGAAATTTGGAAGTAGCTATCTGGCCAATTGACTGGAAGAGATTTGTATTTGTACCCATTCAAAAGAAAGATTATCCAACAGAATGTGGAAATTGTCACACAGTATCATTAATACCACATGCAAGTAAGATTTTGCTGAAGATAATTCAAAAATGATTGCAGCAATACATTGACAGGGAACCTCCAGAAATGCAAGCTGGATTCAGAAGAGGATGTGGAATAAGGGATATCATTGATGATGTCAGCTGGATCTTGGCTGAAAGCAAAAATACCAGAAAGATGTTTACTTGTGTTTTATTGACTATGCAAAGGCATTTGACTGTGTGGACCATAACAAATTATGGATAACATTGAGAAGAACGTAAATTCCAGAACACTTAGTTGTGTTCATGAGAAACCTGTACTTAGACCAGGAGGCTATTGTTCAAACAGAACAAGGGACTACTGTATGGTCTAAAATCAAGAAGGAGGTCATCAGGTTTGTATCCTTTCACCATACTTATCACTCTGTATGCTGAGCAAATAATCAGATAAGCTGGATTATATGGAGAAGAATGTGGCATCAGGATTGGAGGAAGAGTCATTAACAACCTGTGATATGCAGATGATACAACCTTGCTTGCTGAAAGTGAAGATGACTTGAAACAATTACTGATGGAGATTAAACACTATGGTCTGCAATATGGATTACACCTCAACATAAAGAAAATGAAAATTCTCACAACTGGACCAGTAAGCAGCATCATGATAAATGGAGAGAAGATTGAAGCTGTCAATGATTTCCTATTACTTGGTTCCATAATCCACAGGAATGGAAACAGCAATCAAGAAATCAGATCATGTATTATACTGAGCCAATCTGTGGTAAAAGTCCTCTTTAAAGTGCTGAAGAGCAAAAATGTCTCTTTGAAGACTAAGGTACATCTAATCCAAGCCATGGTGTTTTCAGTTGCCTCATATGCATGTGAAAGCTGGACAATGAATAAGAAAGACCAAAAAAGAGTTGATGCTTTTGAGTTTTGGTGTTGGTGAAGAATACTGAAGGTACCATGGACTGCCAGAAGAATGAACAAATCTGTCCTGGAAGAAGTGCAGCCAAATGCTCCTTGGAAGCAAGAATGACCAGACTTCATCTGACCTACTTTGTTCATGTTTTCAGAAGGGAGCATTACCTGGAGAAGGATATCATCCTTGGTAAAGTGGAGAGTCAGTGAAAAAGGGGAAGTCCCTCAACAAGATGGACTGACACAGTGGCTGCTGTGATGGTTTCAGGTATAGCAAGGATTATGAGACTGGCACAGAACTGGGCCGTGTTTCATTCTGTTGAGTTGGAGCCTACTTGAAGGAACCTAACAGCAACAACAACAACAAGGAGCTCTGGTGGTGTAGTGCCTAAGGCATTTGACTGCTAAGCAGCAGGCTGGTGGTTCAAACCCACCAGCCACTCTTTGGAAGGAATATTGGGCAAGCTACTTCCATAGTGATACCATCTCGGAAACAAAGGAGGGGTCGCTATGAGTTGGATCTGACTCAATGGCAGTGAGATTGGTTTTTTTTGTTGTTATTTAAAATATATTTAAGAACTTAAAGAAAAACATGGTCATAAGAAATAAACTGACAGGTGATATCAATAGAGAAATAGAAATTTTAAATAAGAACCCAGTGAACATTATAGAACTGAATATTACAAAACTTGAAATAAAAAAAAAAATACTGGACAAGCTTAACAGCACATTGGATACAAGTGAACTAGAAAAATTATTATAAATGATCCAATCTGAAGACAAGAGAAAAACAAGTTTGGAAAAAAAAATGAAGTGAGACTCAGGGGCAGAATATCAATTGATCTAACATATATTTAATTGATATCCAATGGCAAGAGCAGAAAAGATGGAGAAGAAACAATATTTGAAAAAATAATGGCCAAATATATCTAAAATTTGATGAAAAACATAAATGTATAGATCCAAGAAACTCACTGAACCCCAGTAGGATAAATACAAAGAAAGCCACATCTAGGTACTTCATAGTTAATCTGCTAAAGATCAAAGAGAAAGAAAAGAATCTTGAAAGCAGCTAAAGAAAAAGGACACATCACATATGAGGACCATTGATACATATGATGACTAAGCTTTCTTAGAAGGCAAGAGAGTGCCATCTTTAAGGTACTGAAAGAAAAAAATAAAAATTGTCAACCTTGTTGTTACATGCTATTGAGTTGATTTTTGGCTCATAGCAACCCATGTGACAGAGTAGAACTGCCCTGTTTGATTTTCTCTTTATGGAATTAGATTTCCAGGTCCTTTCTCCCATGAAGCTGCTGGGTGGGCTGAACTGTTAACTTTTTCATTAATAGCTGGTCACTTAACTGTTGTGCTACCAGAGCTTCAAAAATTCTGTATCCTTCAGGAATTATGGCAAAAGAAAAACATTTTCATATAAATTAAAATTGAGAAAAATTTTTGCCAGTAGATTACAGTTACAAGGAATGCTGAAGAACTTTCTTCAATCTAAAGTAAAATGATTCCAAGAAGATAGAGCTACAGGAAGGAATGATGAGAACTAGGAATGATAAATATTGTTGTGATGTGCCGTTGAGTGGACCTAACTCATAGCGACCTTGGGTTTCTGAGGCACTATCTCTATGGAAGATTGCCCAACCTTCCTTCCAAGGAGTGGCTGGTGGGTTTGAACTGCCAGCCGTCTGGTTAGCAGTCAAGTGTCTTAGGCACTACACTACCAGAGCTCCTGTTGTTGTTATGTGCCGTCGAGTTGGACCCAACTCATGGCGACCCCTCCTTGGGTTTCTGAGGCAGTATCACTATGGAAGTAGATTGCCCTATCTTCCGTCTGAGGAGTGGCTGGTGGGTTTGAACCACCAGCCTTCTAGGTAGAAGTCAAGTGCCTTAGGAACTACACTACCAGAGCTCCCCCACCAGAGCTCCTAGGAATGTTAAAAACATGGATAAATATAAAATACTGTGTACTTTTTACTCTTAATTTCTTTAATAGAAATTGAACTATTTCAAACTAAATTAATAGTGTATTGTGTGTGGCTTATAGGAAACATAAACATATATTTTTATATTTTTTAACAATATCAAAAGGACAGGCAAGGGGAGGTAATTGACTCTGTTCTGTTGCATATTTCTTATATTTTACATGAAATGATACTATATAGACTCCAACTACATTGTGAGCAAGCACTAAAGTATATTTTACATATAGAGGCAAAGCTAAAAAGCCAATAGCAAATTAATATAGAATACTAAAAAATATTTGCCTAACTCAAAAGAAGGCAACAAAGGAAGAAAAAATAACAAAAATAAGACAAATAGAAAACAAATGCAAAATAATAGCTCTAAAACCAATTATATAAACAATAACCCTATATGCAAATTAATTATATGTTCCAATTAAAAGGTAGAGAGTGTCAGAGTGGATAAAAAAAAAAAAAAATCAAGCATCTATTCTATTCTTTCTACAAGAAACAAATAAGTGTAAGACACAGATGAATTGAAAGGAAAAGACTGGAAAAAGATATACCATGATCTACATATACACAATAAAGCTACCATGGTTATATTAGTAGCAGACAAAAATATACTTTAAGATTAAGTACACTTAATTCTCTAGTGCTACTCTAATAGAAATAACATAAGTGGATGGCTTTAGCAAACAGAAATTTGTTTTCTTATAGTTTAGGAGTCTAGAAGTCTAAGTTCAGAGTGCCAGGACTAGGGGAAGACTTCTCTAGAAGTCTGAGATCAGAGTCTCGGCTCTAGAGGAAGATTTTATCTCTGTATTTCTTGTTCCTATGAGGATTCCAGCTCAGGGACCCTGGGTCCAAAGGACACGGTCCTCTCCTGGCTCCTCTTTCTTGGTGGTAGTAAGTTCCCCTTCTCTGCTCCCTTCTCTCTTCTTTTATCTCTTATAAGATAAAGGGTATTGAAGGCCACCCCAGGGGACCTCCTCTTACATTGGATCAGGACAGTGATGGGACCAGGATGTTGCAATTCAACCTTAATCTTAATTCTTTTTTTTTTTTTT
>NW_006921737.1:6318760-6320601 GCF_000298275.1 Orycteropus afer afer | reverse complement strand
AGGAAAAGACTGGAAAAAGATATACCATGATCTACATATACACAATAAAGCTACCATGGTTATATTAGTAGCAGACAAAAATATACTTTAAGATTGAGTATTGCCGAAGATGAAGGGGACATTTGGTTATGATAAAAGGATCAATTAATCAGGAGCACAATCATAAATGTTTTTTTGCCTAATAACAGAGTTTAAAAATACATGAAGTCGAAACTAACAGAACTAAAGGGAGAGATAGACAAATTCAACTTCATTAGATATATAAGCTCTGAATAACACTGCCAATCACCTTGACCCAAGTGGCATTTATAGTACATTACATCTAACAACAGCAGAATACACATGGAAGTTCCTAATGGTGCAAAAAGTAAGTGTTCTACTAACTGAAAGATTCGCAATTTGAATCCACCCAGAAATATATAGGAAGAAAAGCGTGGTGATCTACTTCTGAAGGATCCGAAAAAAAAAACCCAAATCACTGCCATGGGGTTGGATCCAACTCATAGTGAACTCTCCTTGGGTTTCCGAGGTGGTATCACTACAGAAGTAGCTTGCCCCATCTTCCTTATGAGGAGTGGCTTGTGGTTTGAACTGCCAGCCTTCTGGTTAGCAGTAATAGCCTTAGGCACTACTCCACCAGAGCTCCCTCTGAAGGATCACAGCCATTGAAAACCCTATGGCATACAGTTCTACTCTGAAACATATAAGATCATTATGAATTGTAATTGACTCAATGGCAACTGACTTACTGGTTAAGGTGGAGAAATAGTAAGTGCAGACCTTCACAGTCAGGAGGATTATATAGCTAGTAGGATGCCAATGCTTAAAGGTGGTGATTAATAAATTGATATTAATGTGGATGGAGTTCTCAAATAGCAGCAGGAGGGTTCAGTTCCCTGGCTCTTTCTTCTTCAACATTTTAACCAATGATTTGGATGGAAATAATATGGTCCTGCTTACAACATCTTATGTTGACATCCAGTTCAGAAGGATAGAAATATATCAGATGGCATTCTTGGGATCCAAAAAGATTTGAGAAGCCTTATGTGATAGACTTGATTCTACAGGATTAAATATAACAGAGCCAAGTAGAAGCTCCTTCCCCTGGGTCCTCAACACCAACTGTACAGGAATAAGATGGGGCAACTTGGTGCTGAACACAGAGAGGGCAACAGGTGAAACAGTATGAGTAGTCAGCAGAGCCCCATATCACCAAAAGGTGTTTTTAATCTAATCTTATCACATTAAATTAGGAATAATCATTGTAAATATAACTATGATTGTTGGGAGACTGAACTGAAATCTTGCCTGTGAAAAAATTCAACACAGAGCCACAGGTGAAGTGAAAACTTTGGGTATTATTATTATTATGGAAAAAGAGAAGTGTCATAACCACAACACAGGAAAGCCTGGTCCTGCTCATCTTTGCTCAGCCTTTGGGAAGCACATAATGACTCTTGCCAATGCCTGGAAGATGTATGTAGGAGGGATGGGACTTGGCTTGTGGGGTCTTAAAAGCTGAGACAAAGAGCAGTGGGTGGAAGCTACAAAGAGATCAATCTAGGGCAGGTGAAGAATTCAATGAGATGGTTCAGGTTGCTGTACAAGACTCTAACCCAATAATGAGGGTGCCCAGCAGGGCTAAAAGACCACTTGGTGGGAAGGTTGTAGAGGGGATCCTGGGACTGAGTGACTTTGACTGACCTTGAGTAGGATGGTTTGATGAGGTAAGGACAGAGACTTAGAGAGATGCTCACTTGCCCCAGTCACACAGCCAAGAAATGGCAAAGTTATGTCTAAGTCTTCTTCCAATTCAGCTCTCTTTGATGTATGCCACTTAA
>NW_006921737.1:6302465-6313225 GCF_000298275.1 Orycteropus afer afer | reverse complement strand
GAATAACCATCAAAAAACTGAAAGACCATGGACCAAAAACATACCATATAATTACACAGGGACAGTAACCAAAAAAAGAAAAAAGGGAAAACAAGAAGAAAAAACAAGAAAACCTGCAATATCTGGGGATAGGGCACTAAGAGAAAAAAGTAGGAAAGGAGAATAATAAATGAAGGAAAAAAAATGGGAAAAATGCAAAAAGAAAAACAGGAATGGGGTTAATCATGAGAAAAAGGGGGAAAAGAAAAAAAAAACCCTTAATTAAAAAAAAAAAAAAAATTTCAACCAGGCACAGGGGAAAAAAAAATGCTGAAAATTATGCTTTTTGAGGGGAAGATTAAGAATAATAATAAAAAGGACAAAAGTATTAATAATATTAGTTGTTTTAAAACAGACAATACAAGCAAACTAATCATCAGAAAAAAGAAAGTAAAAAATAAAAAAATAAAAATAAAAGAGAAAAAAAATATCACTGGAGGACAGGGCAGGGCACCCCGGCTCCGTCTGAGCACACAGACTGCGGTGGAGCTTCTGTGGGCCCAGAAGGTAGGTGGGAGTGGGGAATGGCCACACCTCTGTTCACCAAGCGGGTGTGGGGTATATGAGTAACAAGAGGAACGTTGTGCCTTTTCAGTCTTGCATGTCCTGAGTGTCCATGTGGTTACTGGAAAGCAGAAGGTGTTCTTAAGCCCCAGGAATGTGCAAGAGCACTCTCTCTTTAAATATTCAAAAGAGTCAAGCCGCTTTTTAAACCTTCAAAATGGCGGTGCTCTCGGACTGGCAAAAGTCCACAATTCAGCCCACCTTTCTCTTTACCTTCTCTGTTTGTTCCCCAGCCACCATGCACAGTCCTCCATGCAGTCCCTGGCTATCAGAGTGATTTTTAGGTTAATTCTTAAGTCCTACCACTGCTCAGGAATCTCCAAGCTGTCTGTACCATCAGGATCACTCAGGATCATTGCCAGACAGCAGCTCCATCTGTCTCCTTTTTTGGTATTTTCACGCAAATTCTTCTGCTAGTTGGGGTTTAGTCCACTTCTATATCCTTCCCTTCAAGGCTCAGGGGTCCAGGATTATCTTCTCTGTCTGTGTTAATTGGTTTCCCTTTTCTTTGTTGAAGAGGGTCTGTGCAGTCTTTCTGCCTAGTCTGCCATCTTGCTGGAACTCCCCTTAATCTTAATTCTTTTACACCTTATTAGTTCATCACATCTGATAACATCATGGAGTATCATTACATATCTGTCACATTATATCATTACATGATTTCTAAACCATTGAAAATCATGTCCCAGCCAAGTTGACACAAAAATCAGGGGATACAATTCAGTCAATGACATTCCACACTTTGACCACCTAAAATCCATATCTTTGCCACATTCTAAACACTTTCATCCCATCATATCATCATAAAAGTCTTAAATCAACTCCAAGTCCAAAATCCACCCTAGAGCAAAATTCCAATTCATCTGGCAATCTAGAATACAAGTTATTTGCTTCCAAAGTATAATGGTGGAACAGGCACAAGGTAAACATTTCTATTACAAGTGGGAGAAATTAGAGAGGAAGAAGGGATAATGTTATCAAGCAAGTAAAAAAACTCACCAGAACAATCAAGGCTTAAAATTAATCCTCTGTTCCTGAGACAATCTAAACAATGGCCTGACCTCTGGACTCTGAGCATTGTTCATACTCTCTGGATTCTGGGTGGAGGCCCCTTGACCTTGGGCTTTAGCTCTGCCTTCCAGGCCCACTGGAGCAGCAGCAATTCTGCTCCCTTGGGCTTAGTTGACTCCATCAGGGACTTGGAAGGAATATGATTGAAGAACTGGTGACAAAGAGGTATGGGGAAGAGGTATGTGGATAGACTTTTCTAAATGGCCCAAAGAAGTGAAGATATTTGTGTCTAATGTAAATGTTTATGAAAAGGTGACCTCAGCAAAGAAGCATTTTAACAAAAAAACTGGATAGAATGACATGTTCTGTGGAAACCAGTCGTCTTCTTTCCCTAGCTACTCCTGTCATTGTCCAATGGGCTCATGAACAAAGTGGCCATGGTGGCAGGGATGGAAGTTATACATGGACTCAGCAGCATGGGTGTTCTGATTACCGAGTGCTGCTCTGACAAGAATATACCACAAATGGGATGGCTTAAAGAAACAGGAGTTTATTGTTACAATTTGGAGGCTTTAAGTCAAAATTCAAAGTGCCAGGCTCTCGGGGCTGGGTAAAAGCCCCTCAACCTTGGGGTCTAGCTCTGCCTCCTGCTCCCGGCCCACTGGCGCTAGAGGCATTTCTTCACTCAGACAGCTGCAGGTTGCTGAGGCTGAGAAGCCCCAAGGTTGACAAGTAAAAAGGCACAATCCCGATGTTACCAAATCACATGGCAGGCCATTAACTTAAGTCCCTTGTATGTCCCAAGATTGGCAGAGCATAGCAGGCTACTGAGCAATGACATGGCTACATGCAGGGTCCAATCACATGGCAGGCCATTAACTTAAGTCCATTGTATGTCCCAAGATCGGCAGAGCATAGCAGGCTACTGAGCAATGACACGGCTACATGCAGGGTCCAAGTGTGCCATAGGCTAGAGATCATACTCAAAGCTTCTCCTTATATACAGGAAGCAGATCACATCCCAAAGGCAGCTACTCAGCTACTCACACTAGATTCCACCATGGAGCTGACTGCCAGTCTCATCATGGGGAATAACTACCACCAGCTGCCCAGCTATTCAACCAGGCCCAGCCAAGTCAACAAACAAACATAACTACCACAATGGGCTTCCACTCACCAATGCTGACTTGGCTACAGCTACTGCTGAGTGCTCAATCTGCTAGTAGCAGAGACCAACACTGAGTCCATGATATGGAACCATTGCTTGGGGCAATCAGCCAGCAACCTGGTGGCAAGTTGATTACATCAAACCACTTCCATCATGGAAGGGAAAATGTTTTGTTTTTACTGGAGTAGACACTGTGGAAACAGATTTGCATTCCCTGCATGCAATGCTTCTGCCAAAACTACCATAATGGACTTACAGAATTCCTTATCCACTGTCACAGTACTCCATTCTTGCTACCAAATTCTGTCTTAGTTCTTCAGTGCTGCTATAATAGAAATACTACAAGTGGATGGCTTTAGCAAACAAAATTTATTCTCTCACAGTTTAGGAGGATAGAAGTTTGAGTTGGGAAGTTTTTTCTCTCTTTGTGTCTCTTGTTCCTAGGAGAATCCCAGTGCAAGGGCCTTGGGTACAAAGGATGTCCTCCTCTCCTGGTCCCCCTTTCTTAGTGATTGTCCATCCCCATTCTCTGCTCTCTTCTCTCTCCTTTCATCTCTTATCAGATAAAAGTTGTTGTAGGCCACACCCCAGGGAAGCTCCCCTTACATAAAAGTAATGTTGTGATGGGACTAAGGGTGTTGCAACCCACTCTTAATCTTAATCCTTTTACACCTGATAGGCTTATCACATCAGATCACATCACACATGCCACATTACATCATTAAGTAACTTCTAAACCACTGAGAGGAGCTTTGGTAGTGTAGTGCCTAAGGTACTTGACTGCTAACCAGAAGGTTGGCAGTTCAAACCTACCAGCCACTCCTTGGAAGAAAGGTTGGGCAATCTACTTCCGTAGTGATACTGCCTTGGAAACCCAAGGAGGGGTTGCTATGAGTTGGGTCTGACTCAATGGCATACAACAACAACAACCACCACCACTGAGAGTGATGGCCCAACCAAGTTGACATAAATTTTAGGCACACAATTCAATGCATGACAGTAGATAAACAGTTTAAATTTCAATCTATATTAGAAAAAAAATGTGATTAATAAAATTATAAAATTATATTTTGTAAATAACATAGTTTTAAAATATGCTGTATAAAACATATTTATGCTATGAAATATATTTACATATATAATATAAAACAATAAACAGTATAAAACAGAACATAATGTTTTGTCTGATATTAATTCAAGATGGGAATTAAAATGTGAAAATTTCTAAGTGAGTCAAGGTGAAGAAAAATATAAAATTCTTTATCTTATGACTAATAGTACGTGTGGCACCCAGACATGGCAAAAATCTGGAAGGAGAAAAGTTAATAACATACATTAGAGAAATATCAATGACACATTTCCTGTCTGATATTTAGCCTAGATAATCTTCTCTCTAATCTGACAGGGAGACCCAATCTCACTCAAACCATAGCTAATAGCCCCTTCCATGAGATATATTTTAGGCTGATTAGTATAAAGTTTTACCTAAGTACACACTGATCAGTCTATCTAAGGGATTTACATGTAATGTTAGTATCCTTAACCTTTCTATTTTCAATTTTGGTTTTCTTCATGTTTATGTTTCTTCTTTTCTGTCACACATCCAATACACACATATGCATCCACATGGGTGTACGAGTGCACACACACACATACACACAGTAACCTTGTACCATCACAAGTAGGCTGCCTTTCCTCTATGATATTAAGGCTGAGACTGTCCCTCTTGTCCCTCAAAAGGTTTCCTCTACCTTCTCCTAATGTATAGATTCTTAAGAGGGTAAAACAGAAGAGTAGAAAGAAAGAAAAGCTGGATTCAAGAGCTCTGCTTTGCGTACATCACCTAATTAAATCTGTGTACTCACTCTCTGAAGCAGATCATATTACCATTTTCAGATGAGAATAATAAGGTAAAATTATGTGGGTCAGTTGCATAGGTATTTCATCCATCCTGGGCTCATCAGCCTCTATGACCTGTTCTCTCCAGTAAGAGGGGAGTTTGAAGGTGCAAAAACCCCTGGGAGGGACAATTCTATTTGAATTCATAAATGACAAATATGTATTTTTCCCTGGGAGTAGAGAGTGAAGAGAGCAGGTGAGCATGCCTCACACTGAGGGTGGGACAGCAGCCTCTAGACGTCTTAGGTGGACCTTGAACAATGCAGTGACTAAGATGCTCAAGAATGCAGGTCCTTGAGCAGAAGAAGAGGCATGGCAGGAGAGAGTTCACTCACCATTGCACACGGGACCAGCCCTCTGACAATTTTCTCTCTGCTTCAGACAAAGAACACATAGGTTCATGTTTTTGCTCCCTTGCTTATTAGCTACGTGACTTTGGGAGAGTTAACTAAGCTCCCTGTGCCTCAGTTTTCTCATTTGCTAAACGGGGGATAATAATGTCTACCTTATAATGTACAATGTATACCTTCTGGGAGGATTAATTGGAGTAACACAATATTCTTAGCACAGTATTTGCAATATATTAAACACCCAATGAATGAAGTTGTTATTGATATGATTGTGATTGTGATTTCTAAAGATTCAGTAATACCGCAAAGAATTGATGGGAAGATTAGATGAGAAGATATATGTAGAAGTTACTAATGTAATGTAAGGTGATGAGTGGATGCGAAATTATTTCACAGGG
This sequence comes from Orycteropus afer afer, assembly GCF_000298275.1. Taxonomy (NCBI): domain Eukaryota; kingdom Metazoa; phylum Chordata; class Mammalia; order Tubulidentata; family Orycteropodidae; genus Orycteropus; species Orycteropus afer. Next base: position 6,307,796 of record NW_006921737.1, on the reverse strand, counting down.
ATTCCCTGGTTTCCTGACAAATGGCAGGTAATGGGCGCAGGCAGTAGCATAACATCAGTATTTCTGTCCACTCAGGGAACCACTTTTGAGTTTAAACTTAAAGCAGGGAAAAATCTTCCTCTTCCCAAGATTCTCGAAAATGGACTCTTATAACCACAAAACACTGGCAAAACTGCAGGTGCCAAAGATGGCCTGCCACTGACTGAGCTGAGATACCAGACAAAGGCTAAGATGTCTCAGACAATCTCAGCATTGTTCAACTTGGAAAGACATAGAACTGCAGTGTCACTTTACCATGGCCATGTCCTGTGCACTGAGCTCAAAGGAAGCCAAGCCTGCAGGAGGAATGACTTGATCAATATTGAATATTTGTCATTTGAGAGAGGACTATACCTCAGGACTTAAAAGTGAGGAATATGAAGTTGCAAAGCCATTTCAGTTACAACGAGAACTTGTGACAAGAGCAAAGCAGGAAACAACATACTGGGGTGGAGGAAGCATATTTAAGCAACACCAGGATCAAAACTCTTCTCCCAGTTCAGTAGAGTAAATACTTTCTTACGGAGAGGAATTGAACCTACTCCACACTCTTTATAATGTGTTATGTACAGCTATATTTTTAACATTTATATTGTTCTCAGTTGAAAGTGAACTTGGCCATTTTTCACTAACACATAAACAAATAAACTATTTTAATATTGCCATACCTGAACCATTGCATCTCTGGCTATTAGAGTCTAGGGTCCTGAGGAGACAAAGCAAGTGAACAACCATATGCTTAATGTTATAGTGGAATCATTCCCAGCATAAATTTTGGGCTCAATAATAATAGGATGGCTTAACTTGGCATTGAGAGAGCAATGTGACCATAACTCCCCCAACTTAATGATCAGAGTCTTTATCCATATCTGACTAGTATGAGATTGAGGCAGCTCATTACTTGGCCTTTTCTTTTCTATAAATCCTGATCTATTAAATAAGGTGTCCAGGTGATAATGTATTCTCTTATACTTTGTTAAAATGTTCTTGCCTTCCTCCTGCTTGATGAAGCAAAGCCCAGATCCTTTAGGATGTATGGAGAGTGATGTGAAGCACAAGTCATAAATAAGGGATAGATCTTTGTAGAACAATGAGGGGCGGAAGGGGTTTCAGTGGCATTTGATGTATCCTCCTTATTCTATTTTCTGCCCTGCCTCCAATCTAACCACAGGCCAAAACCACCACCACCAACAACAACCCAAATCCCACACCCTTTGCCATGGATAGTATGGATTGCTATGGGTGGCACAAATGATGAAACACTCGACTACTAGCTGAAGGATTTGTGGTTTGAACCCACCTAGAGGTACCTCAGAAGACAGACCTGATGATCAGCTTCTGAAAAGTCACAGCCTTGAAAATGCTACGGAGCACAGTTCAATCTGCACACATGGAGCCACCATGAGTTGGAATCAACTCAACTGCAACTAACAACAACCACAACACATGAATTGATATGGACTCTGGTAGTGTAGTGCCTAAAACACTTGACTGCTAAGCAGAAGGCTGGTGGTTCAAACCCACCAGGCTCTCCTTGGAAGGAAGGTTGGACAACCTACTTCTGTAATGATACTGTCTCAGAAACCAAAGGAGGGGTCGTCCAACTCGACAGCACATAACAACAACATATTTAGCAATGAATCCACACTGGAGGAGGATTGTGTAATGCTGCACTTTCACAAAGAGTTTCTTTTGGAACATGTAAGACTTGCTTTAAAATGTAACCTTTTTACATAGGCATTTGACTGCTAACCAGAAGGCTGGCAGTTCAAACCCACCAGCCACTCCCTGGAAGGAAGGTTGGACAATCTACTTCCGTACTGATACTGCCTTGGAAACCCAAGGAGGGGTCGCTATGAGTCAGATCTGACTCTATGACAATGAGTTTGATTTTGGTTTGGTTTTAGATAGGCTCATAGACCATACTGCTTGCTTTTGTGCAAATTGTTTGTTGTTGTTGTTGCTGTTATAAAGAATAATAAGAGTTTTTTAAAATCTTCAAATTTTAGTCAGATTTTTCTCAAATTATCCCAGAACCTCCAAACCAAATAAACCCATTGCCATCAAGTTGATTTTGACCATAGGGACCTTATAGGACAAAGAAGAACTGCCCCAGGAGGTTTCCAAGTCTGTAACTTTTATGGAAACAGATTGCCACATCTTTCTTCCATGGAGTGGCAGATGGTTTTGAATCACCAAACAGTTAGCTAGAAGCCAGGCACTTAACTACTGTGCCACCAAGACTCCTTGCCTAAAATCCCAAACATCATTATTACTAAAAAGGGATCCCTAATCTCAATATTTTACTTGAGTTGAATCCTTTTTATCAGAAAGTGTTGGAAGGGCAATTGGTAATACTCTATATGTGATTATTTATAATTTAATTATTTCTTGCTCTTTATGATGTCCTTCAGTTTACTTACCTTAGGTTTAAATTACTTGTTTTTTTCTAGCTTCTTAACGTAGAAACTTTGAGCTCTCATTTTAAATATTTCTTCCTTTCTAATTTAAACTATTAATCTTCCTTTAAGTACTGCTTTATCTGCATTCTACAAATTTCCATGTATGTATATTCATTAAAAGGAACTCTGGTCTCAGAAAGGGATCAATGCAGGAGATCCTGGATAGAGTGGGAGAACAATGTGGAACAAAACTCAAAATCATAAAAAAGACCAGGTTTACTGGTCTGATAGAGCCTGGTGAGACCCCCCAAGACTATAGCCCTTAGTTACCCTTCAGATCTAGAACTGAACTCACTCCCATGTCTTCCAGCCCCCAAATACATCTAGGGTGTATTTACATCAGGTAGATACACTCCTTAGAATGATCAATTATGGGAGAACAGAAGGGCAACATTTGCACAGGGAGATAGCTCAGGAGGCAGGAATGCATAGGACAGAAGGATACAGGGAAGAGGTAACTAGGGGGAGGAAGTGGGAAGAGAGCTGTTACATTGTGGGGAATTTCAGTCAATGTCACAAAACAAAATGTCTATGAACTACTGTATGCAAAATGAATTTGCTGTGTAAACTTTCACCCAAATCACAATAAAAATTATTATTAATTTTTAAAAAGAGCCCTGGTGATGTAATGAGTAAGACATTTGGCTGCTAATCGGAAGGTCAATGGTTCAAACCCACCAGCTGCTCTGTCAGAGGACGATGAGGTAATTTACTTCCTTGGAAGTAATTTACAACCTTGGAAACCCAATGGGGGTCACTATGAGTTGGAATTGACTCAATGGCAGTGTGTTTGGTTTGGTTTTATTTTTGTTATATTCATTATCATTCAGTTGCAATATTTTTAACATTTGACACATAGGTTATTAAGAAGTGTTTTGTTAAATATATAAATATTGAGGCTCTACTATATTTCTTCTTACTATTAATTTAATTTCTAATTTTGTTATGATTTATTACAGTGAAAAAATATGATTAAATTCAGAAAAGGAAGAGGCACACAGGGTACAGTACAGGAGAGGTCTAGGTACAACCTTCCAGTTGTCTTCTTCCAGTGAAGTTGTGAGAGCAGTACTTACTTCTCCCAGCAATAACATGTGACAACATGCATGTAGTATTGCCACTCAGGGATAGTATTGAGCCTTGGTATTCAGGGGTTTTATTGGGGTCATTCACGTAGGCATGGTCACCACTCATGTAGCTGACCTTAGTCTCCAAGGCCTCCAGAGATCAAGCTGATACCATGTGGCCCAAGACCTCCAGGCAAACAAAGATGCTGTTATCCAGCTGGACATTCCAGTGTTAGAGGTTACCTCCCAGGTATTGGGTAAGGGCAAAATCTTCCTTTGGTCAAGGTTAATCTTCTATAGCATATTTTCCTTCTCATCCCTTAACCTCAGGTCAAAACTCTCCTAATATCTGTGGCTAAGATGGAGTCACTAGGAGGTGCAAATATTAATGCTTTTGGCTGTTAACCAAAAGATTGGAGGATTGAGTTCACCCAGAACACCTTGGAAAGCTTTTCTTAGTTCTATGATTCCTTCTAGAAAATCATTGAACCTTAGGGTGGTGTTAGGGACCCTGAACTGCAAGTAAAATCCCTGGATTAAATGTGTCTTTCTTCAAAGACAGAGGACTGAGTTCCATACTGAGCTTCTGCTTGAATCTGGTCTACGGATTCCCTAAATATCTCTTTCAAAAAATATAATGTGAAAGAAGTGAAAAGGCCTTTCAGTGCGTCATAAAGCAGATATGCCCTAGAGGCTGCCTGGGGACTGCCCTGACCCTGTTGGCTGCCTCATGTAACTTAATGAGACATCATTTAAATCTACTCTGGTAAGACATTGCATTGCCCAGGAGGATTCCAAGCTTGCATCGCAGACCCTGCCATTTAGATGAGTCTCTGTTAAAATTCAAATATTAACCAGAAAAAAGCACACTAAACTACAACCACCCATTTATACTTCACTTTAAACTAATTTATCAGTCCATTAACATAACTAGAATCTCATAAAGATGGAATTCAGAACATGGAATTTTGCTGGGGCTTTCCCTAAACATGGGAATGAAGAGGTGCTCTGCTAACGAGAGGAACAAAGTTGCTGAGGCTACCTCAGGACTCTGGCAATGTGTAAGTTTTGGGGGAAGAAGAGAACATGCTCCAAGTGTGATGGGCAGCTAAAAACATTTAGATGTTTTGCCAGAAAATAAATTTTCTTAGAAAATTTGAGAATTAAGACCAGCATTTTATTCCTTGTCTGGTATCTATGTGTATCCCCAGGGGATGTGGGTGATGACTCTCCAGAAGGTGAAGATTTGCCAGGGTGATTGTAAGGGTCAGCCAGGCTGGGCATGTGGTATATTTCTTTGGTATATTGCCAAAGAAAAAGAAGCCTGTGTCTTTCCTTATTCACAAGGGGCTTGTTGAAAGTGAAATTCATGGTGCTGCAGAGGGGAAAGGTGTTCATTAATTAGCAGAGTGATGCCTTTATATGGAGGGTTTTCACCTTACCTTTGCCCTGTGAAATTCCCCCGAGCTGAACCTAGACACCCATTAAGGTGGAGGGGATTTTACTTCAATGCTAATGTGCAGAAGTGTGACCACAATTCTGTCCTCCAAGGTTGTTTCATGAATTCTTATGACAAGACTTTTTTTCTTTTTTAAATTGAAACAAATATGGAACAAATAATTTGCTTTTTTCTTTTTTGACTTTCTTTTTTAATTTTTTTTATTAGGATTTGGGTGAAGATTTACAGAGAAAATTCACTTTTCATACAGCAGTTCACATATACTTTGTCTCATGTCATTGACCAAAATTTACAATGCAGCAGC
>NW_006921737.1:6261381-6281549 GCF_000298275.1 Orycteropus afer afer | reverse complement strand
TTTTTTTTTTTTTTTTAAGTGGTTAAAAATATGTAAAACAGAACATTTGCTATTCCAACATTTTTACATGTACAGTTCAGTGATATCAATTAAGCTTGTCCTGTTGTGTGACCATTACCAGAGCCAAGGGAATGTTTTTGATGTTTACGCGGTAAGTCTGAGGGTTCCCAAACTCTGCACGTGGAGCTGCCTCTGAGCTTCCTCCCACGAGGCCTGAGGCCCTTCTGACTAGCCATGCTTTTGGTAATGAACTTCATGAACTCACCTCTCCAATTTCAAACACTAAATTCGTGGGTTGAGCTTGTTTTTATCTGCTGTAGAGTCACCCCTCAGCTTATGGGGATTCTATGCACAATAGAATGAAACACTGCCCAGTCCAGTTGTACGTCAGACCATTGTGATCCATAGAGTTTTTGCTGGCTGACATTCTTCCTAGTCCATCTTAGTTTGGAAGTTCAGCTGAAACCTGTCCAGCATCAGCAACACGTAAGCCTCCCCTGATGGATGGCATCTGTATACGAGGTGCTTTGGTCTGGAGTGGAAGTCAGGTCTCCACATAAAAGGTGAGAATTCTACCACTTAACTACCAATGTCCCCTAGATTAGTAGGTATCAGATAAAAATGGTCAAATGTTCCTGGTAATGTAATCAATATAGTCAAAATCAAGGCTTCCCAAAATTCAATCCTCTGGTAATTTTATTAACAAGCCCTCAGTCCCTGGTGCCTTATTAAAATGTAAGTTCTGGTACAGGAGTTGTGAGGTGGGGTCTAGTACAGTTCCAGGTGAAGGTACTGGTCACACTCTGAGAACCAAGGGTCCAAAGCATGGCAAGAAGACTGGGAAGGAGGACCAAGTGGCCAGCTGTTGTTGTTAGGTACTTTCAAGTTGTTTCCTACTCATGGCTATTCTATGCACAACAGAATGACACACTGCCTGGTCCTGAACCTTTCTTATAATTGTTGCTATTTTTGATCCTATTGTTGCTGGCATTATGTCAATCCATCTCATTGAAGATCTTCCTCTTTTTTGCTGACACTCTGCTTTACCAAGCATGATATACTTCTCTAGGCACTGGTCCCTCCTGATAATTTGTACAAAATACATGTGAGGAAGTCTCTCCATTTTTGCTTCTAAGGAGCATTTTGGCTGTACTTCTTCCAATACAAATTTTGTTCATTCTTCTGGAAATTCATGGTACTATTTAATAATCATTGCCAACATCACAATTCAAAAGCATCAGTTCTTCAGTCTTCCTTATTGTCTGGCTTTTGCATGCATATAACAAAACAAAAACAAAAACAAAACACTGCCATCAAGTGTATTCCAACTCATAGCAAACCCCTATAGGGTTTCCAAGGCTATAAATCTTTACAGAAGTAGTTTGCTTCATCTTCCTTCTGTGGAGGAGCTGGTGGGTTTGAACAACTGACCTTCTGGTTAATAGACAAATGCCTTACCCATTATGCCATTAGAGCTCCTTTTGCATGCATATGAAGTGATTAAAAATATCATGGCTTGGGTCAGGTGCACCACCATGTCATGTCATCACCAACATGGCAACTTTGCTTTTTAACATTTTTTAAAGAGTTCTTTTGCAGCAGAGTTCTTTTATTGCCTAATGCATCATTTGATTTCTTGATTGCTGCCTCCATAGAGGGAGCTCTGGTACCATAGTGCCTAAGGTATTTGACTACTAACCAGAAGGCTGGAGTTTCAAACCCACCAGCCATCCACTCCTCAGAAGGAAGACTGGGCAATCTACTTCTGTGGTGATACTGCCTCGGAAACTCAAGAGGGGTCATTATGAGTCAGATCTGACTTGATGGCAGTGAATTTGGTTTGGTTTGTTTTTTGCCTCCATAGATGTTGATTTGTAGATCCAAGTAAAATGAAATCCTTGACAACTTCACTCTTTTCTCTGTTGATCACAATATTGCTTATTAGTCCAGTTGTGAGGAGTTTTACTTTCTTTGTATTGAGGTGTAACCCCTAGAGATGACCAACTTGTCACTAAAAGTCTTTTCACACATCCTGGGGAGAAGATATGAAAGAAAGTTGCCATGGAGGCAATTCTGACTCATAGCAACCTATGTGTATCAGAGTAGAACTGTGCTCCATAGGGCTTTCTATGGCTGAGTTTTCAGAAGCAAAATTGTTTTTGTCTTTTTTTTCAAGTGCCTTGAGTGGTCTCCAATCACCAACATTTTTGTTAGTAACCTGGTGTTAAATGTTCAAACCAACCCAGGGGCTTCAGCAGAAGACATAAAACCAAACCAAACCAAACTCACTGCCATTGGGTTGATTTCAACTCATAACAACCTCCACTGGGTTTCCGAGTCTGTAAAACTTTATGGAAGTAGATTGCCCTATCTTTCTTCCATGGAGCGGCTGGTGGGTTTGAACCACTGACCTACCAGTTAGCAGCCAAATGCCTTATCCACAACACCACCAATAGCAAGGGACAATAGATCCTACATCGCTTTGGAGGAAACTCAGAAGAAGCACCTCCTCTCCCTGAGGCAGAAGACAGAGCTGCATCTGAGAGTTTAAGCCCTTCTTCACGCTAATCAATGAGTTTGCAACAGCAAAGGAGCAGGGTGGTATAATGATGAATGATTGTCCTTTGATGCCAGTTTGTCTTTGATGCCAGTTTAATCTGGCACACACTCCTAAGCTCTGTGTTCTGGGGTTGTGGCTTAACATCACTGTGCCTCAATTTTCTCATTTGTAAAATAGGGGTGTGGGCAATAATAGTACCTATTTTTATAGGGGTATTGTGAAAATGATTATATAAGGGACCTCGTCCATAGAAAATATCAAGAATAATTATTTACCTTCTCAGCTGGAGCTCCTGTACCTAAGTCGGGGACCTTAGGAGGCCTTGGATTGCTGTGTCCTGCACTGCCATGCTTGTGCAAGCACTCTTGGGTCTCCTGTTACCCAGGAGCTGGCAACAGACCAAAATATGGGTGTGTGGGGGGGTCAGTGGGGAGGGCCAAGCAAGCCTCTGGAGGGAGTCTGACCAGGTCAGCTGGGAATGCCTGGCAGCCATCCAGGGTGGCTCCTGCGTGGGCCTGGAGGTGGGTGAGTGACTCACGTCGTTGCCCTCCCTACCCCAGCGCTCAACTGCTCAGCCCTCCCCAGGGCTGGGGCTCACCTAATCCCCACAGTGGGAGTCGGGGGGCAAGCATGTCTGCACGGCGGTCTAGGGTTGCAGGCAGTGACTTCACACTCGGCAGCATGTGCAGCTGGGGCCTGCGAACACCAGTCTCCTGCAAGGCGGGCAGCGAGGTCAGCTTGGCAGCCACTGCCTCTCCAGCTCAGATCTGGCGGCAGACAGACGGTTCCCCAGGACCTGAGGAGGGGATGGCCGAACAAGAAGCCAGTGGGCTGCAGGTTCTGCTGCACACACTTCAGGTAGGAAGAGGCTGAGCTGGTGCAGAATCTTGCTCGCTGGTTATTTGCCCAGGCCAGGCCTGCCTTGGAGCGGTGCTCATGCTGTCCCCTCTGGCAGCCTTGTTTGTTAATCGGCACTAGAACAGGAGTCAGCAGCAGCTTTCACCTTGAAGCTGACCTAAGTGATGCTATGGTGTTTAAATATTAAACACAATGGTGTTGATGATTGCTCTGCTTAAATTATTGAACCTAGTGATATTAGAAGCTCAAGCTAAAAGATTCAGGTTTACTAAAGACAAGAAAGATGCAGAAAAAGGCTCTCTGGCAAAAGAAGGAGACCTGTTATAGCTATCTCCCTGATAAGGCAGGAGACCTGCTGGGGGTATATAGAACTGCCCAGGGGAGAGGACCCTTGTGGGCTTCTCCTGCCAAGGGGTTTTATTACTGGATTCCCAAAGAGTGGTCTGCATCAGAATTTCATTGGGTGCCTGCTAACAATGCATATTCCCAGGCAGCGTCCGGCCTGAAGAAACATGAATCCCAAGGGTTGGGGTCTGGGAATCTGTATTTTCCCTGGGTTATTCTACTTTTCTTAATTTTGAGATCCCTCATTCTCTAGCAACACTTTGCAACCTTGTCTGCACATTGGAATCACTGGGAGTGTGTTAAAAAATACTGAAATTTGGGATTAGCCCCCAAAGATTTGTTTTTAACTGGTCTGGGAGCAACTGAGCACTGGAAATATAGAACTCCCCAGGTGGTTCCAATATGCAGCCAAGGTTGAAAAGTGCTGCTCTATGAACTTAGGAAGATGCTTTGCTTCATTGGATTCAAGAGGTCCAAGGAGTCTTCTACCCTGGGATTTTGTAATCTTAATGTCCATGGACAGTGGTCACAAAATGGTGGGTTTCAGGGTTTCCATGACCCTATCCTTGGATTTAGAATGCAAACTTTTTTCACTTAAGTTCATTTTCCCCTGCTGTGGAACATTTTCATAGTTTTCTTTTGATTCTTAAGGAGGTCCGTACCCCTAAAAAGGTTAAGAACAAATACAACTAACTTTTCTGTATACAGATAAGGAAACTGGGTCTCGGTAGTGAAACAGCACTCCCAACGCCATTTAAGTACTTAATCAGGGAACTAGAACTAGCTCTAAAACTAAAGAACTCTGATGGCCAATTGACTTAATGACTTTTGACTCACTCTATCCAATACATAAAAGGCGAGAATGGTTCTTGGAAGTGGGGGTGGATCTCAAACTGAATTTGCAAAGTAAGCCTGAGAAAACTTTATCTGGTTAGATTTATCTGATTTAACAATCAAGGGCGATAAATCAACATTCTAGGTGTCCTTCTAATTTCTGAATGGGATATGGCAAATGTGATTCAAACAACTGAAAACCTCTAGTTGATAGAATTTTCCTTGCACTAACTGTCTGAGAAAAGCTCTGGTGGCACTGTGGTTAAAGCATAGGACTACTAACCATAAAGGTTGATGGTTTGAACCCATCAGCATGCTGTGGGAGAAAGATAAGGCAGTTTGCTTCCATAAAGATTTACAGCCTTGGAAACCCTATGGGGAAGTTCTACTCTGTCTTATAGGGTTGCTATGCATCCTTTCATCTAGCTGTCCAGGAAAAGAGAAAAATAACAATTTGCTGTTAAGGATTTCATGAAAATGAATTTCCTGCAGTTGACCTGGACGTCACTGTAGGTTGAACTGTATTTTCTGCATTCCCACCAGTGGGAACTCAGAATTGATATTTGAAATGATGACTCCAGGGCACTGCAGGATTCTCAGTTCCCAAATAAAGATTTAATTATGTTCAATATACCTTAGTTAGTTTCCAATTAACCAATGAACTAACATAATCAGCCTATGCTTCTCACTGCATTCCAGTTGATCAGAATTTGGTTGTAGAATTGACCTGGGATCTTGGCCTGGCCCTGAGTCAGCCCTCACAAAGTGCTTCCATGAACTGTGTTTTTGTCTGGATAGTAGAACTCAGACCTCTGAAATACTTAAAAATGGAACCTCATGGAATATCTTTCATGATAGGGTTGATGCCCTGTGGACTCAAACTGGGAGAACTTTCAAGGTTTCTGAGAAGGGATTAGCTTAAACACTTTAGACCCATGACCCCAAAGGTCTTCCCCATCCAAACTAGACCCAATTTCCTTGCCTCTAAATGTGACAGAAATCTATGTGTGGCTGCCCAAACCTCTGAGGCTTCTAGCAGCTGACTCTCTTAAAGACCACAAAGACAATCTATTTGAATAGAATCTGAGCTCAAGTATGAGTTCCCCATGACTTTTTGGCATGTCACAGAAAGTTGCCAAGGGTAGGGAGAAAGAAAAATAGAGAACTAGAAAGAACAAGCATATAGATGACAAAAGGTCTCCATGATATGACAGTGGAGGCCCCACTATTCAAGAATATTACCATTTCTGTCTTTAGGGGCACAATGACAAAATATACCAGGTCACAAAGAAATTTCAGTTTTCTGCCTTTTCCCTTTTCCTGTGCAAATGGGAAAGGGGTAAGTGATGCTTTCTACCTGAATGAAATCAATTGCTGTTGAGTCTATCCTGACTCAAGGTGACTCTGTGCATGTCAGAGAAGATCTGTGCTCTACAGGATTTTCAATGGCTGAGTTTTTTCAGAAGTATATTGCCAGGCCTTTTTACAAGGTGCTTCTGGGTGAACTCAAACCTCCAACCTTTTGGTTAGCAGCTGAGACCATTAGCATTAACCGTTTGCACCACCCAGGGACTCCTATCTCAATATAAAAACATAGCCTTATCTCTTTCCTGAGGTATGAGAACCAGACATCTACCCAGTAGTTTTCTAAGTCCCTGGTCTTTATAGCTTGGGTTTGAGGCAGATAATCAGATTGACTCATGGACTGAGTGAAGAGGAGGTAGCCCACGGTGGTGGAGCAGTGGAAGAGGCCCTGGTACAAGAGGCAGAAAGGACTGTATCTAGCCTCATTTCTGGCCCTCACCAGCTGTTTATCCTTAGGCAAGTCCCTTGACCTCTCTGAGCCTCCATTTCTATATCTGTAAAAGGAGAATAATAATTTTATTTCCCTCCAGTGTTTCATGAGAGGATTAAGAAAATACCCTTGAAAAGAGCTTGTAAACTATAAATGGCTTTCCAAATAACTGCGGTTTTTATGATTTCCCTAGTCAGGTACACAGTGACACAGTGGAGAGGTTGCAAACACTTGCCTACACATATTTCATCAACCTGCCCTGTTTTTTTTTCCTGGGTGACTCCAATATACTGGGAGAAAAAAAAAAGGAAAAGAAAGTGTCTCATTCTATCCCACTCTCGTCTCTCCATGTGGTTTGAGCTAATGGGGAAGATGGGAAGCTGCCAGGGTAGCAGGATGTAGGATCCATGCCAGTGCTGACACCCTGAGCCCTCATCCAGCGGCGTCCTACAAAATGCCAATTAAAGTACCTTTTGAAACATGAAAAATGTATAATTATTTGGTCAGCTTTAGCGTACTCTGAGCTGTGATTTAGGCATATTTTTGATGTTTGTACTTGTACTTTAGTATGTTATAGCCACTCAGATCGAATCCCAGGTCTGCATATTTGCCAAAATGTACATACTTAACTCCTTTTCTCAACTTGGGATCCAAGAACATCATCTATTATGGATTGTGAACTAGGCTGTAGGATGTGGGCTTCCTGTCTCAAGCTTGCATTAAACTTAGATAATAGCAAAACTGGACTGAGGCGACTACTCCTTTTCCCCTTGGACTCAATCCCCCAAGGATTACTTCCAGGACAACAGGTGATTTCAGCCCCTTGGCTGGAAAGAGAGGTTGTTGGGTGGAAAACTAAGGACTAATGTGTTTTGTTTATAGCACTTAGGAGTTTTGTTTCCAAAACATGTGTTTGAAAATTTCCCTTTTAGAACACTCTATGGAGGGTATGGGAATATCCATCTACTGAACATCCATGGGGCCAGGTGGAAAGGAAACTGAGCTTTCCCCTTGGACATAAACAGAAGGGTTTGGTCAAATGAAGATAACAATTTCCCTTTTAAATAGCAAACACGGTGCAGACTTCCCAAAGATCACTCTATGGTGAAGTTTGAGGCTTTCTTAGTTTGTGGGAGATTCTTACCTCATTTCCAACACAAACTTGGAAACTAATTGAAATTTGTTTTGATTTCAAGCATCAGTAGAAGCAAGGAAAAAGAAAAAGCCCTTTGAGGACAAATGCCAAATGGAAAAGGGACAACATTGGCAAGAAGTAGTTCTGTCAGTAGCTAAGGACTGACTTTGTGCCAGTCAAAATGGAGATGTAGAGGTGATGGTGGCTTGTAGGTGTCTGTAGAGCTGGAAGTGGGGAGAAATCTTTATTTGGTGTTTTGTCAAGTTCTTGTTGCTTTCACGGTTTCTTAAAGGCCTTCTGTGCCAAGCTTACTCATCCATTAGCTAACTTCACCTTCTTTGCCACCAGTGAGGGAGATGTGGTTGTCTTATAGATGTCCCATAGACAGAGATACTGATGCTCAAGAGAAGGTTAAGACACTCAAGCCTCAATAACAGAAACCTAGTAAATCCCTAGAGGAGGGATGTGAAGCAGGTCTTATTACTCCAGACTTTCTGCTAGTCTACATTTCTTACATGACCTTGGGACTATTCACTCTTTGCTTTGAGGACATTCATTACCTTGGCCTGACTGAGCCTAAACGCTAGAAGCATATGCATATTCTCAATAATTATTGTTGTTAGTTGTTGTTGAGTTGGCCCCTGACTCTTGGCAACCCCATCCACAATGAAAGGGAACACTGCTAGGTCTTGTGCTGACCCCACGAATGATTAGAACTCAGAGGGCTGTGATCTGTAGGGTTTTCACTGACTGATTTTCAAAAGTAGATCACCAGCCCTTCTTTCTAGTCTTTCTTAGTCTCAAAGCTCTGCTGAAACCTGTTCAGCATCATAGCAACACAAAAACCTTCACTTGTAGATGGGTGGTGGCTGCACATGAGGTGCATTGGCTGGGACTTGAACCCAGGTCTCTCTCATGGAAAGTGAGAATTTTACTACTGAACTACCTTGGTAACCCCCTCTACGATAGAGGGAGGATTATTTAGAACTCAAAATCGTCTTTCACATGGTTAATTTGCTATAAGGGCAAAGAACTATTGAAAAAGGAAAGTAACATATTTGATTTGTGTAAATTGAATATTTTCAACATCTGTCCATGCATCCATACATCCATCTGTCCATACATCCATTCATCCACCCATCCACTCACCCATCCAAAGCTGTCTATATGCTCAGAGAGATTCAGAGATAACTTTTGGTAGAATGTTGCGCTAGGAAGAACAAGGTCTTTGTGTCTTGATTCAGCCATTTAAAATTTGCATGACTCAAGACAAACTATTGGACTTCTTTATACTGAAATTTCCTCATCTGTAAATAGGAAGTTACAAAAAACCTACTCATAGGTTTATTATAAATTTAGAGATGATGCTTATAAAGAAGTAAGTACAGTGATCTATGCTCAATAAACAACAGTAATTACTGTAATTAAATTGTAATTTAATTACATTGTAGTTAAATACAGTCTCTGTCCTCCAGAAATGCAATGATAAGTAAAAAGCTAGTTGTATAAAAATATTTGTAGAATAATCATGTATGTGACAAATGCTGTGGTAAAAGTAAACATAAAAAGAAAATTATCTGGAAGTTGGAAGAAGAAATTCCTCCTGGCTGGAGATTCAGAGGGAGATCTTGGGACAAAAAAAGAGTCATATTTCAGCAGGAGAAGATGGGAAGAGGTAAGGAGGGTGCCAAGGTAATGGCAATGATCTTCCCCAGCTCAGGAAAGTATGGAGAAAATTCAGGATTTTCCATTGCATAGAGTTTGATTAGAACAGGAAGTTTAAAATAGAAGAAAGTTGACCAGTTTGGGGATTTTTCCAAATGCTGGAGGATCTTGAGTGGCAAAGTTCAGATGCAAACATGACCCTTGGTAAAGATCGCCTATCCCTGAATATGGAGGGATATACCGAAAAGGCTCCAGGATATGCAGATAAGGTTATATTCATAGAGCTATTTGGACTGGGGGATATTTGACATGATTGAATCTCAGTTTTATCAAGTAATGTTATGCGCTCATTCAGACATACCTACCTGCCTTTTGTCCCTCATCCTCATCCTGTCTTTGTCCTCACCCTCTAGCTCCAACTCTCATCCCTTTCCTGTCCCTAATTTGCACTCTATCTCACCCTCATTCCTAATCTTCACTCCAAGATGAAGAGTTGGAATGAGTTAAGGTTCAAGCTTGGGAGAGGAGGATTATTTTTAAATACTTTTTGTTTTTCTAATTTGTAAGAAAAACAGGTTATTTTACAGGCAGTATTCCAATGTCCTTGCATCAGAGCAACTCTGACAGCATTACTGTATTAAAATAACTAAAGAGTTGAGTCAAAAAGTCTCTTTCCTACTCAGGAAGTGAGGGCAGTTGTCATTTGTCTCCTGAGTCTCAGATTCTGGAGTTTCCTTCTTCCCGAATATCCACCTCCTCAGGGCATGGGGTGAGTGACAGAAGGTCAGTACAGTTTTGAGATGAAAACTCAAATGCCTATATATCCCAGGGAAAAAGGCCAGCTGAGAGACTTACATCCATAGAAGACATCCATAACCTGGCAACATTTCCTCCACAATTCACTCAGTTTCTAAAACTGGAACCACTGTTATAGGAGCCAAACACAGTCACCATTTGAGCCCTTGGAGCTGGGGAAGTATGCTAACAAGGATAAGAACTTCATCTGCGTTACCAATTACTGTATCTGTAAGTGTGAGGCAGGCAGCTATGTATCACATCAAACTGACTGGGCACCTCTTCACATTTCAGAAATGGGCACATCAAAATACATCCTCTTGGGTGTGATCTACAACTCCCTTTGCCAGAACTGAAATGAAGAAAGTGGAGGGTTAGAGGGATCCATGATCCATGCTTTTTCACTGAGTGGATACTGTACGGTTCTTTCAAAGCAATAGATCTGCAAACTATGTTCTTGTTAGAGAAAAAGGTGATGCAGAATGAGGGACAGGTCAAGAGCAGACATGCTCAGAATAAAAGAATGAGTAGAACAGAGGGCCTGGAAGAAAACAGCATAGCACAGAGTGGGTGCTCAACACATTTTCTTTGCCTCTTTCTTTGTTTCTTTATCTTTCTTTCCTCACTCTCTCTCACTCTTACAATTCCTTCCTTCCTTCCCATTTTTTCTCAGTTTTTCATGGACTGAAACATCCATGTAACTAGCACCCACATCAACAAACAGAAACTAACAGCATCCCAGAAAGCTGTGCTCCTCTCCCTTCCCAGTCACTGCTCCCCAATGTAACCACTACTCCAACTTCCGACATCACATGTTTTGACTTTGTGTAAATAAAATCGTGCAGTAGGTCCTGTCATGTATCTGACCTCTTTTGCTCAGTATTTGTTGAGATTCATCCATGTTGTTTTGTTTTGGGCAGTTGTAACACACCCAGTGGGTCTACAGGAGACAGACCTGGGTGATCTTCTTCTGAAAAGATTACAGCCTAGAAAACCCTACTGGGGAGTTCTACTCTATCATCTGGGGTCATTAAGAATCAAAAGTTGATTCTATGGCACCAAACAACAACAGACTTTTCATTCTCATTGCTGTATAATATTCCATTGTGTGAATATAAACCAAACATATTGCCATCAAGTTGATTCTGACTCATAATGACCCCCTTTAGGTTTCCAAGGCAGTAAATCCTTACATAAGTAGATTTCCCAGTCTTCCTTCTGTGGAGTGGCTTGTGGGTTCGAACCACGAACCTTTGGGTTAGCAGTCAAATGGCTTAGGCACTAGACCACCACAGCTCCTTTTTGTGTGAATATAGCATAATTTATTTATTAATTCCATGGTTGATGAAATTTGAGACAGTTTTCAATTCTTGGCTGTACTAAATGGTCTAATATGAACATTTTATTTTGTCTTTGGTGGACATTTGTATGATTGTCTATTGAGCATATATCTAGGAGTTGAGTTGTTGGGTCATACACATGTTCAGTTTTAGTAGATAATGACAAGCAGTTTTCAAAAGTGATTGTTCCAAAAGAAACGCCTCTCAGCCATTTAAGCACTCTTAGTTTATGAGAGTCTGGATGCTTCACTCTCTTGCCAAAACTTACTTAAACATATTTGTTAGGTGAAAGTGGTTTGAAATGCTTTGCATCAAGGGATTTTGTTGGCTTCATGTTTTATGTGTTCAGTTCCTCCTACTTGGTCCCTTTACTAATAATAGTTAAAATAATAACTACCATTTATGAAACATTTTCTACAAGTCAGGAGCTGTGCATGCACCATCTCCTATAATCCTGACAAGAATCCCTTGAGGTAGGTAATATTATCTTCATTTTAAAGCTGTAAAGCTGAGGATTGGAGAGGTTACATTTCCTGAGGTCACACAGTTAGTAAGAGGCATTTGAGTGAAGGAATCTGATGCCAGTAGAGGCTCTCTCACCAGGTATATTAACTCTCTTGAGGGAAAGGAGGGGCATTGATAAGACTCTGAACAGATTTTCCTAGGTGATAGATGTTTGCTGGGGAGGATGACCTGTCACTGAAAATAGTAGCTGCTCCACAGGACTTGTAGGATTGGCTTAGAGAGCAGGGATCAAGTGCTTACAGCAGGGGTCAGTGATCTTTTCTGTAAAGAGCCATGTAGTAAAAGTTTTAGGGTATGTGGGCCATAGGATCTCTATTGCTGCTACTCAACTCTGCCCCACGATGCTCTCTGTTTTAACTACCTTTTTATGCAAAAGTAACTATAATTCCTCCCCAAACCCAAATCCCTTGCAGTAGAGTGGGTTCTGACTCATGGTGACTCTATGTGTTATGGAGTAGAACTGCTCCATAGGGTTTTCAGGGTTGTAATCTGTACAGAAGTGAATCACCAGACCTTCTGTGACGCTGCTGGTAGATTTGACCTTTAGGTCAGTAATTGAGCACAAACCATTTGTACCTCCCAGGGAACCTTAAAGCAACTACAGACAATATGTAAATCAATGGGCATGACATATACCTGTTTTTTTTTTTTTTTTTTTAAAGTCTACAAAATTGGCAGTGGACTGGATTTGCCCAAGGGCCATAGTTGGCTAGCCTACAGGCCTTTGGGCCACAAGTCTGATTGATGCAAGGGTGGGAGATGGAGTGGGAAGAGAGTGATAAAACAGTAGGGGCCTGTTGTTCCAAGTAGGAACTCATATGCCAAACCCCCAAGCTGCTATTCTTACAAAAGCAGTAGATTAAATGGTGTCTTTGTTAGTTCTTCTGGGTGCAAATTTTGTAGAAGCTGAAACATACTGTTCAAAATGTCATCTTGATACATTTCTGCTGCTGCTTTTCTGATATTAGTGGACATAGTGCTTGTTCCTTGACCCTTTAGGAGTGAGTCTTCAGGTCATTTCAGTAGCATTCATCAGCATAATGAGTGACTCTGCTCTGCAGATATTGTCTGTGTTCAACAGTACTACCAGCACAAGACATATGTTCAGACCAGCATTCTCAAACTGGGTTCCACAGAAAATTAGGTGCTCCCTGGTAGGTCAGTTGATGTTCTACTCAGAAAGAGTCCTAAGACAAGTGGGTTTGAAACGTTAGGATCAATAAATGTAACTGGATTTCTTTACTAAAGGACTCTCAGATATTTTCAATATTTTAACATGTTTATGTCTTTCAGCTCTCAGTTTAAATATCCTCTCTTCAAAGAGGGCTTCTCTGACAGCCTACTTAGCTACTGTATGTCCCACCTTTCTGGTTTAATTCAGCTTTGAACTTACCAATCCTAGACACTCCTCTTCCTCCCCATCCTTCCTCTCCCCATCTGTCTTATTGACTCCTTATCTCTTATACCGAAATCATTGTCTGGAACATATTAGGTGCTCAATAAAGGAATGATTAACAAAATGAATATGATATATAAATATACCATAATATTCCATAATGTAATAGCATTATACAATATAATAGCATTTCAAACCATTTTGGAGATGGAGTAATTTTTCTAGCAAATACCTGTTAGTATCTCATTGTTGTTGTTGTTGTTATGTGCCGTCAAGTCAGACCCTGGAAATTCAGAGAACACAGTTGAGAAATGATGGCTTAAAGAAAATGCCATATCAGGTCCCAGACAGCTCAGAGGGTTGAATTTCTCCTGATCTGGAAACTGGCCTCTGGCATGTTGAAACTCCTTTGATCTGAGAGGATGAGGGGTTATTCCTTTTGGAAATCAACTTGGTATATTCCAACAGCTGATGGCCACACCAACCAATTTGTAGGTCTTAAATTGACATGAATTCTCGTTTTCATTTGATTGAGAGAAAACATACAAGTGAAAAATGTGGAGGTTTAGAAAAGAATTTCTTCATAGAAGGTCAAGGGAGCCTTTCTACTTTTAATCAGGAGACAGTATAGCCTAGGGTCATGGATTAAAGGCAGGGCCAGATTTTACAATTCAATATTTGATGAAATTTTTTTGGGAAGACTTAAAGAAAAGGCAATTTCTCTGATAAATGACCAGGAATCAATTAACCTCCCACCTCTTTAGAGAGAAAAAAAAAAAAAGTGCAGTTCCCACCAATTTTTAGCTCAAAGTCCTACATTTTGGATCTATGTGGGTCATCCTTATCCCAGCTCTCTAAAGACAGGCATCCATCAGGCCATCCAACAATGCAAGCATCTTTTAACAACAGCTAGATTAAAGAAGAAGCTACACGCAAATCTCATTTTCTCATTAACTTTCATTATAAAATATAAATGTGTTCCAAAAGGGAAAAAATGCCTCAAATCACAGCTAAACTTTTGAAATAAGGAAAAAGTTAAAATGATAATAATATTTGAAGGAAAAGGCCATTAAAAATCAAGGAGTGCTTTTGCTGTGAGGGGGATGTTTTTGACCTTTCAGGAAAATACTGAATTAGATAGCCTTTAGGGCAAAATTACATTATTCCATGATTCTCATCCTGTGTGAGAAGAGTATTTTGAACAAGATATGGGCTATAATTTTTTTTTTCAGGTCATACATCATTAGGTTGAGTACTAGCCAGAAACTTGAGGAATTTAATTTATTGAATAGGCTTCCTAATTTTTTTGAGCATTACAAAAACAGAAACAGTTACCATGAGCCAATTCTGGCTCATGGCAAACTTGTGTGTGCCACAGTAGAACTGTGTTCCATAGAGTTTTATTGGCTGATTTTTAAGAAGTAGATCACCAGATTTTTCTTCTGAGACACCTCTGCATAGACTTGAACCACCAACTTTTGGTTAGTAGCCAATTGCGCTAACCATTTATATGACCCAGGGACTCCCTTTTTGAGCATATAATTTCTGAAATGTATCCATGATCCTAGCAAAAAGAATCCGGTGCTTCAAGTCTCCAAATATCCCTGGAAGAAGGCCTTTCATATAATTAGACACTCCTTACTTGAGTAACCTAGTGCAGCACTACCATTTGCCCTAGCTCCCCTCTTCCACGGTGGCTGATCAGAAGTGCATGCTGCAAGATTCTTTCATTGTGGGAACACTGGTATCTTGTTCAGATGCTTTTCCCCTGTCCAGGGATTAATCCTAGTATATTTGAGTATTGGAAAGAGTGACCTAAAAAATTCTCCTTCTTGTGATCTTTCTGGAAGTTATCTGATGTTGCACTGAGTTTCCCAAACCTGCAAGCCTACTGTCAAAGTTGTATTACATCTATGTATGTTGGTCACAATTATTAGCAGAGCTTTGAGTCTTTTCTGGAGCTTCAGCTATGCTCTAAGCTTTACTAGGGTTACTGTTTATGATTCTTTATTCAGCTATAGTAACAGATACTTCCTCCTAGTCTTGTAACGCTTTAATCCTCCAATGTTAAGAGTTGTCATCTCTTGTTGAAATGACCCTAAGCTAAGCAACCAGACGATGATTGGAATTCCACATCAGTACAACTTCACTCCCATGAGTCATTAGAAATACCTAATACAATTATCTTTCATGGGTCTGGAAATGGCATATACTCACCTTTGGAGGACCCTCACCCCTATTTCGTTTGTATTTACATTCTGAATATTACTGAGGCACTGAGACCATGGTGCCTCTTGTCTCCATCATAAAGCCAACTTAGGTCAATTATATCAATAACGATGATATTAACAATTATCAGCCTAATGCCAGAGGAAGAAGAAAGTTAGGTGTAAAACCAAGTAAGGAGCCTTGGTGGTACAGCATTTAAGTGATCGGCTACTAACTGAGAGGTTGGCTGTTCAAACCTACCTGCTGGCTCTGTGGGAGAAAGAGGTGGCAGTCTGCTTCTGTAAAGATTATAACCTATAGGGCAGTCTACTTTGTCCTACTGGGCTGTTATGAGTTGGAATTGACTCAATGGCAACAGGTAAATGGTAAAAGCAGGAGGTGGAAGAGGAGGAGTGGGGAGAGGAATGAGAGGACAAAGGGGGAGAAGAGGGAAAGGAGGAGTGAAAAACCTTTATTGGATATGCACTATGTGCCAGCTCCAATGCTTAGCCCTTCATAGAGTCAAGACTCATAGCCTTTGAATTCTAATGTCTCTATGTGATGAATTACCTCCTCAGCTTTAGAGCTCAGATTTAGCTGAATAAGCCAGTGTCTCTTATTCTCTTCTAGACCAACACAATCTCAGTTTTATGGATCTTTCTGTATTCTCTTGGTGTACAGAGACAATTCAAATGAGAACTGTGAAAGTGAGTTCATTTTATGTATGTATATATAGTTTTACTTTGTGTACAGTACAAGTATAGGGTATCTGATATTATGCTCTTATTTACAGAGTGACCTGCCAACTCAGCCCTCCATCTCTTCAATCTCATCTGAGAATCAGTTTTCTTTTTGCTTCCAAATGTCTTGCTCCCCATGCTGTTATTTAATTATGCAAATGCTACAGAGAAAAAGTTTAAAGGACGATAATATTTGAACATTATTGTTCAATAAATGTGTGTTCAGTTCAATATGTGGCTACCTTATCTTGTGTATTATAAGCTAGTGTTGTCCTGTATTTGTCGAATGTTTGGCTAGACAGAGGGAACAGGCTGGCTCAATAGTAAATGAATGTGTTGCTAACATTACAATTTGTAAGAACTAATTCATGGAATTGTCCTCTTGAAAGCCAAATTTTACATTACACAAGGTATAAATACATTTGGATACCCAAGGTACCCATGATCAAAACAATTTTCATGTGTGATAGACTAGAAATGCAAGCAGAAGAAGGGTTGGTAATGCAGGGACAACCTTGTGCCCTAATTAGAGCTAGTAAATTTCCATTTGGTTTTGTAAAAATGCACTCTTTTCATTTGATTCTAGTGGATTTCAACCATGGACAATTTTGCCCCAGAGGAGACAGTCGACAATTTCTGGAGACATAATTTTGACTGCCACAACTGCAGGAATACTGCTGGCTAAACATCATACAATGCTTAACATCTGAATGCTGCTAAGCATCCTAAAATGCACAGGAAAACTGACTTCCACACATTCAATAAGACATTATTGAGCCCAAAATGCCAATAATGCCAAAGTTGAGAAAACCTATATATTCGATTAACTCTTTATCCCAAATAACATAGTGTAATTTTATCCCAATAATACTTTTGGAAATTTACATTCAAAAAGTACACAATAAAAATATTTGTCCAAATAATATCTGAGAAAGATAGTGATGCTGTACTTGCTAATTCTTAAAGTTTCTCATGTACCTCAGGACAAATATTTTCTTTCTAGAGCCATCTCTTCTTCACTCCCTGCTGGCAGTGTGCTGCTGAGCCCTGAGAACCAATTGGCAGTGATCAATGTGATTTGCTTTGATGTATTTCTGAGGCTAGAGAAATTGCTCAACAATGTGAGTGACACTTGCCTGGAGGCTGAGTATTATAATTCACAAATGGGAGAGGGAGACCAATTAGAGTTGATTAAAAACAGAGCTCACTGTGGGAAATATTTGAGGCCCAAAATCTTTCAGCAAGCACATGTATGCCTGCCAAAGATCCAGGCAGGCCAAAGCTGAAGTGAGGGAAATGGTGCTTTATTGCTTACAAGGACCTGGCAGATCACAGGGCAAGGGGAAGGAGGAGAATTTTATAAACAATTGTGGTTTTCTAAGATTTCTACCTCATTCATATTCCTTTCTGCAACATGGCTAAAAGTAATAGAGCTTAATTTTGGAATGTGGTGGTCAGACATTGACTTTAGCCTCAGAGAAAGCTGAATTCCAATCCTGGCTCTACCACACACTAATTTTGTGCTCTTAGGTAGGTTACCTAGTTTCATTAAGCCTCGTTACTCTCATCTATACAATGGGGAAAAGAATTCCTACCTGTTCGGAAGATTAAATGAGAAAGCATTTGTGAAATTGCTAGCACATTCTTGGCACACACCGGATGCCTAATGAATATTCATCTACCTCTTTCTTCCTGCAGCTGAAGTAAAGTCAATTCTGCTGTCCTACCAAGATGTTGAGCTCCTCAGAGGCACTTTCTCGGAAGCATTTTGACAACTCTTCAGAGCACAAGACACACTATAATCAGAATCCCTCAGTGGATATAGGAAAATGAAACATTTCTCTCCTACCTGCATTTCATAGATATTCCCTCCTCTTTCATTGTTGGTAGGAGGCAAGAAGGGGAGAAAGGGAAAGAGGAGGATGACAAATACTTGGTTCAAGTCTTCTCCATGAGCTGAAATATAGGAATCTCTAGGAATGGATCAGCTGCTGTTTTGCCAGCCCAGGGCTGCTTAGAGCCTTGTGTGTCCATCCATAATTCCAATTTCAGAGACTCATATAGTAACACCTCACATTTTATAACTCAGTTCTTCAAGAAGATCAACTTTCTTGTGACATAATTGAGAACCATAGAAATAACAAATTAATGCATGTGAAGAGCCCAAACTGAAGCCATGCTGTAAAATCCATACACAACATTTCCATACACAATGTCAGTGCTTCTGTGATGAGAGCTGCCTTACTCTTATTTCACATGCAATTAAACAAGTCTTTGATCTAATTACCAAGCTGGTTATCTCACTGTTACCAGCAGACTAAACCCATTGCCATTGAGTCAATTCTGACTCACAGCAATCTTAAACTGCCCTACAGTGTTTCTGAAGCTGTAAAATTTTTATGGAAGAAGACTTCCATGTCTTTCTCCCTTTGACAAACTGGTGGGTTCCAGTCCCCAAACTTTTGGTTAGTGGCTGAGCTCTTTAACCACTTTCTTACCAGAGTTCCTCCAGCAGACTCAAGGAAGGGGAAAAAACGAAATACAACTTCTTTGATAAAAGCAAGAATTATCAACTTTGCTTGAGCAGAGACTTAAGTTTACCCATCGTGGAATATTGTTGTTGTGTTCCATTAAATCAATTCCAAAATAGTGAGCATGTATCTTCACCAGAGCTCTGGTGGCCCTGTGGTTAAAGCACTGGGGTGCTAACCAAAAGGTTGACTGTTCAAACCCACCAGCCACTCTATGGGAGAAAGATGTGGTAGTCTGCTTCTGTAAAGATTTACTGCTTTAGAAACTCTATGGGATAGTTCTACTCTATCCTGTAGAGTCCCTATGAGTTGGAATCGACTTGTTGGCTGTGAGTTTGGGTCTTCATCAAGAAAGGTCAAATGATTTTGTCTTCTGTTTAATAGGAGTATGATAACTTTATGTCTTTTTGCCTGTCTATCTATCTCTCTATGTATGTAGGTAGGTATCTAAAAAGCCAAAAATCCAAAAAATATATGTATACACACATGTATATGTTATTGTGGTATGCTATTGAGTCTATTCTGACTCATAATGACCTTATAGGGCAGAATAGAACTGCTCCATACAGTTTCCTAAGCAGATACAAATATATGTGTGTGTCTATAAGCAAATACCTATATAGGTATAAATCTATCTGTCTGTGTCTGTCTGTCTATCTATCTATCTATCTATCTATGTGGGGCATAGAGTCAATTTCAATTCATAGTGACCCTATAGGACTGAGTAGAATCACTCCATATAAATACAAATATATATATGAGTTCCTAGGTGGTACAAATTGTTAATGTATGTGGCTGCTAACTGAAAGAAGTTGGAGGTTCAAGTCCACCCGGAGGCACCTTGGAAGAAAGGACTGGTGAGCTACTTCCAAAAAATCAGCCACAAAAACTCTATGGAACACAGTTCTTCTTTACCACACATGGGATTGCCATGAGTCAAAGCTGACTTGACAGCATGTGGTAATATTACACATGCATACACAAAGTTTTATTGCTTAAAGATGTGAAGCTTTTGCTCCTCAGCTAGCCTGACCATGATGGAATGATTTAATATATCATAATATATAGGGTTTAGGAGATTAGAATTGTTATTGTTATTAGGTGCCATTGAGTCAGTTCCATTTTACAGCAACCTCATGTACAAAAAAACGAAACACTGCCCACTTTTGTGTCATCCTCATAGTCGTTACTATATTTGAGCTCTTTGTTGTAGCCATGTGTCAATCCATCTCATTGAGGGACTTCCTCTTTTTCACTGACCTTCTACTTTACCAAGCATGGTGTCTTTTTCCAGGACTAGTCCCTTCTGATAACATATAAAAGTACCTGAGATGAAATCTATCCATCCCCACTGCTAAGGAGCATTCTCGTTATACTTCAAAAACAGATCTGTTCATTCTTTTGACAATCCATGGTATATTGCATGTTCTTCACCAACACC
>NW_006921737.1:6257714-6260866 GCF_000298275.1 Orycteropus afer afer | reverse complement strand
AAAAAAGCAACCATTGCCATGAAGTTGGACCCGACCCATAGCGACCCCTCCTTGGGTTTCCGAGGCAGTATTACTATGGAAGTAGATTGCCTAACCTTCTTTCTGGATAGTGGCTGGTGAATTTGAACCGCAGCCTTCTGGTTAGCAGTCAAGTGCCTTAGGCACTATGCTACCAGAGCATCCACAAATGCCTTAGGAAATGTAATATATACTGAAAACTGTAGTCATTGATCTTCATCAGTAGATTATTCGAGTTCTCTTTGCTTTCAGTAAGCAAGGCTGTGTCATCTGCATATTGTTGGCTGTTAATGAATCTTCCTCCAGTCCTGCTGCTGTTTCTGTAATGTATAGTCTAATTTCTCTTCTCAAATTGTTTTCTCACCATACAGATTGAATAAGTGTGTGAAAGGATACCACCCTGATGAACACCTTTCCTAATTTTAAACCACTCATATCCCCTTGTTCTCTTTGAATGCTTGCCTCTTGGTCTTTGTATAGGTTCTGGATGAGCACAACTAAGTGTTCTAGAATTCCCATTCTTTGCAATGTTTCCATAATTTGTTATGATCCATACAGTTAAATGCCTTTGCATAGTCAATAAAACACAGATAAACATCTATCTGGTGTTCTCACCTTTCAGCCAACATCCATTTGACATAAGCAATGATATCCCTCATTCCATGTCCTCTTCTGAATCCAGTATGAATTTATGACAACACTCTGTCAATGAGAGCTAAAGTACAATCTTGAATATATCCCACCTAAATTTAGAGGCCATCTCACAGATAGATTTGTTGCATTGAATACTAATGACTGAGGACCAGATGAGTTGTGAGATAAATCAAGGACATTATACATGAAGAAAGCAAAACGTCATTAAAAAGACAAGAAGGAAAGTAAAGACCAAAATAGATGGTAGAAGAGATTCTGAATCCTGTTCATGAATGTAGAGTAGCTAAGGTGAATGATGGGAGCTCTGGTAGCATAGTGCCTAAGGCACTTGACTGCTAACCAGAAGGCTGGAGGTTCAAACCCACCAGCCACTCCTCGGAAGGAAGGTTGGACAATCTATTTCCATAGTGATACTGCCTCGGAAACCCAAGGAGGGGTCTCTATGAGTCAGGTCCGACTCGACAACACATAACAACAACAAAAGGTGAATGATAAAGTAAAAGAGCTGAACAGAAGATTTCAAAGAGTGGCTCAAGAAGACAAAATAAAGTATTTTAATGATATGTGCAAAGATCTGGAGTTAGAAAACCAAAAGGAATAACATGTTTGCCATTTCTCAAGTGGATAGAACTGAAGGAAAAATTCAAGACTCAAGTTGTAATTTTGAAGGATTCTATTGTGTAAGTATTGAAATGATCCAGGAAACATCAAAAAAAGATGGAAGAAGCACACGAAGACAAGGTCCCAAAAAGAATTTATTGATGTTCATCCATTTCAGGAAGTAGCATATAATTAAGAACTGATAATACAAAAGGAAGAATTCCAGGTTGCGCTGAAGGCATCAGTGAACCACAAGGCTCCACGAATTGACAGAATACCAACTGAGATGTTTAAAGAAATAGATGCAATGCTGGAAGTGCTCACTTTCTATTCCAAGAAATTTGGAAGAGAGCTGCCTGGGTGTGATAGTTGAAGCTGTGTGTCAACTTGGCTGGGCCACAATTCTGTGTGGTTTAAGCAATTGTGATGTGTGTTGTTCCAATGATGGGATTAGATGTATATGTTTTGAGCAGCCAATCCGTTGAAAGGGAGTTTCTCTATGAGTATGGCCTGCTTCCAATGTATTTATGGACATCCTGGGAAAAGAGACACTCTTCTGTGGATTGGGATTCTGTTGTGCTGCCTACAACTGTCCATGAGCAAACAATCCACCATTTGGCCTGGAGATCTTGGATTCGTCATTTGTTGGAGTCAACAGCCAGTTTACTGCCTGCCAACCTTAAGCTCATCAGTCCCTGCAGGAGCGTGAGTCAGGAAAAACCTCCAGCTTAACGTTTGACCCAAGAACTTTAGACTTGCCAGGTTCTATAAGTGTGTGAACAATTTTCCTGAGATGAATTTCCCTTTCTCTATATATATAAGCTTTACTGGTTTTGTTTCTCTAGAGAACCCAGTCTAATACACTGGGCAAGTGACTAGAAGAGATCCACATCTGTGCCCATTCCAAAGAAAGGTGATCCAGCAGAATGTAGAAATTCTCAAACAATATCATTAACATCACATGCAAGTGAAGTTTTGCTGAAGATGAGAGTGGATTCTATAAGTACTTCTTGTAACCTCAGAACATTATGATGTAGGCTTTACCTAGGAAGTCAGAGGTTAGAAGATCATTGTAGTTTGCTTTATGTATCTGTGTGCTTCAGTTTTCCCTTCTGTAAAATGAAAAAACATGGAGGATATGACTGATGTTTGGAAAATGCCCTAACTAATGAGGAAGGGGAACATATTGAAGTGAGAATATCATATTTGGAGTCCTCTCTTGTGGAATAAAGATTTTCTGGCTGTAAAATGGGTATTGGTTGGCTGACAAGATGAAATAAAATGAGAATGGATAGAATATCTCTTCTGATTCCTTGTACTTGGTAGGTTTGGATTAAATATTCTTATAAGATGTTTAAAAATGATAATCACAGAATATTTATTCAGCATGAGAAATATTTACAAATTAACAAATTTTCAAAAGCTGACAAATACCACATAAAGCCTCACATAAAGCACAAAAGTATTTCAAAATTAACTTTATGAAATTTCTTTAAAATTGTTTTTATTATATGTATTTTTTGGCTGAATATTCTTTGATTGCCCCATTCACATAACATTTCTATAATACCATATCTTTTTTAATAGACACAATATAGACAATACAACATCTTCTCTAACATGGTTGATCAAAATTTATTTTCTACTCCTGGTAATTAAGGAAACTTTTCTTTCAGCTTTACAACATATTTACGGGTAATAGTCAATAAACTTTCAAGATAATTGTCAAATTTGGGAAAATACTTATTAACTTTCCTTAAAAAAAAAAAAAAAAAAAAAAGGTAAGTTTAGAAAAAAACATTCCATAGAGCATCTTCTGACTCTGTGTGTTGCAAACGTCATTTCTCCTCCATTACCCAGACCTACTGCTGGGTGCTGTA
>NW_006921737.1:6256680-6257458 GCF_000298275.1 Orycteropus afer afer | reverse complement strand
CCCATAGTTACCTCTTCCCTGTGTCCATCCCTCCATATGCTCCTGCCCCCTGAGCTGTCTCTCTGTGCATAAGCAGCCCTTCTTTCTCCCATGATTGTTCTCTCCAAGAAGTGTATCTACTTAAGGTAAATGTTCAACTCATATGCCTATCTTTTGTTTGCCTGGAAACTACAGGTGTGAGTTTAATTCCAGATCTGAAGAGCAGCTAGGGGTCATAGTCTCAGTGGTTCCACCAGGCTCTATCGGACCGGCAAACCTGGTCCCCCCTGCTTTTCATTTTCTCCAAATGATTTTGAGTTTTGTTCCACATTGTTCTCTCTCTCTAAGAAGGATCTCCTACATAGATCCCCTTCCAAGTGGATGACAGTGATAGCTGGGCACCATCTAGTTCTTCTGGTCTCATAGTTGTATAGGCCACAGATCAGATGGTATACCAGTCGCTAGGACTAATCATTTCCATGACTTTTGGTTTTCTTCGTTCTTCTTTGCTCTGGATGAGTAGAGACCTATTGTTGCATCTAGATGGCAGCTTGCTAGCTTTTAAGATCCCAGTCACTACTCTCCAAAGTGGGAGGTGGAACAATGTTTTTTATAGTATGTTATGCCAATTGAGCTTGATGTCCCCTGTGACTATGGTCCCAAGCCCGGAGGTTCAACTACTTGATCCTTCTGGGTAGATGACTGTGGCCAAGCTGTGACCACAACCTTGCCCCTTGTCAGCTCTACTATACACCTGGGAATTCTGATCATTCACATAAACTTATAGGACCATTGTCTG
>NW_006921737.1:6238364-6254905 GCF_000298275.1 Orycteropus afer afer | reverse complement strand
ATCATTGGCCCATTGGTGGAGAAGGAGGTAATGGCTCTCGCTCAGTAAGTGAAGTTGCAGGAGGTGTGGGTGTAGTTGTGTCTTATGGGGACTCTTGTTGTCTCCCACTCAGTTAGACACAAATTACAATTGAATAACCATCAAAAACTTTTCAGTTTTTCAGGTCCCAAGTGTCCTTGGGGTTGCTGGAAAGCAGAACATGTTCTTAAGCCCCAGGAATCTGTGAGAGTGCTGTCTTTTAAATATCCAAATTAGTCAAGCCAAGTTTTAAATCTTCAAAATGGCCACGTCCTCCAGACTGGCAAAAGTCCACAGTTCAGCCCACCTTTCTCTTCACCTTCTCCATTTGTTCCAGTCCCTGTGCACAATCCTTCGTGCAGTCCCTGGCTTGCAGAGTGATTTTTAGGTTAATTCTTAGGTTCTACCACCACTCAGGAATCTCCAAGCTGTCTGTGCCATCAGGATTGCTCAGGATCGCTGGCAGACTGCAGCTCTGTATATCTCCTTTTTGGGCATTTTCACGAAAATTCTTCTGCTAGTTGGGGTTTAGTCCACTTCTATATCCTTCCCTTCAAGGCTCAGGGGTCCAAGATTATCTTCTGTGTCTGTGTTAATTGCTTTCCTTTTTCTTTGTTGAAGAGGGTCTGTGCAGTCTTTCTGCCTAGTCCCCATCTTCAACAATGAGTAATTTTGAGAACTGTTTCTGAGCAAAGCTATCAGGGTCAGGGTGGATGGTGAAGAACAAGAAGAAATAGCTGTTACTACATTAAGAACTATTCCTCTCTCTCTCTCTCAGTGTAGGTTTGCTTAGCAAACAAACCACAAGATTTCCCAATGCAGCAGAACTATGAATGCTCTGCACCACTGGGTATTGCTACAATTACTGGTTGCGACAGGCCTATCTTTTATTTGCCTGGGCACAAGACTTAGGAGGGAACTGAGCTGTCTGAGTGGCTTACCTAGGCAATTCTCTTTTGAAAGCCAGCAGAGCATGAGGAGAATTGCCTTGGAAGTGGAGAGATCAGGCAATTCCTTGACTGATCCTGAGATACTCTGTTTTTGAGGGTCCCTAGGAGTCTGGTAGGGAGCTCTGGTAGCATAGTGCCTAAGGCACTTAACTGCTAACCAGAAGGCTGGTGGTTCAAACCCATCAGCCACTCCTCGGAAGGAAGATGAGGCAATCTACTTCCATAGTGATACTGCCTCAGAAACCCAAAGAAGGGTTGTTATGAGTCGGGTCCGACTCGACGGCACATAACAACAACAACAACACGAATCTGGTAAAGGAGCTCTGGTGGTGTAGTGGATAAAACATTTGGCTGCTAACTAAAAAGTCAGTGGTTCAAACCTACCAGCTGCTCTGTGGGTGGAAAATGGGGCAATCTACTTCCATAAAGATGTATAGCCTTGGAAATCCTATGGGGGTCAGTATGAGTTGGAATTGACTCAGTGGCAGAGGTTTTGGTTTGGTTTTGGTATAGGTGTCAGGTGGGTAGTGAGAACAGTTAATACACTGGGCAACAAATCAAAAGGTTGGAGGTTTGAGTCCACTCTGAAGCACCTCAGAAGAAAGACCTGGTGATTTACTTCTGAAAAATCAGCCATTAGAAACCCTATGGAGCACAGTTTTATTCTGACACACATGAGATCACCATGAGTTGGGGTTGACTTAATGGTAACTGGTATGAGTCAGGTCACATGATAAATCTGGGAGGGCTCTAGTGTCTTCTCTCTTTACCTCTTTGTCTTTAATTTTACTCTGATGGATGGGAAGGGAATAGGATAAAGGTGGCTGATGACTATTCCTCCCAAGGTCATATGTCCTTTG
Organism: Orycteropus afer afer; assembly: GCF_000298275.1. Lineage (NCBI taxonomy): Eukaryota > Metazoa > Chordata > Mammalia > Tubulidentata > Orycteropodidae > Orycteropus > Orycteropus afer. The sequence goes on along the minus strand of NW_006921737.1, from coordinate 6,253,077 downwards.
AATATTGCTCTTTAGTATTGTGGTTGTGTCTGAATATGTGTGTGTGTGAGAGTTTGTCCGTTTGTGTGTTTTGAGTATGTAGATCAATGTGTGTATGTGTGAATGAGTGTGAGCGTGTGAGTATGTGTGTGTGAATATGTATATTGCATGTGCTTTTCAGAAAAAGTCATCTGCTATGGATAGTTTCCAAAGAGGGCTTTTCTTCTGAAGATCTGTAGCTATTTTGGAATTAGGGTGTCAGGATAGAGATGGGAGAGCCTTTCTAGACACAGAGACGTCATACAGTGGGTGAAGAATACTTGCTGTTGAACCTGAAGTCTCAATTTATAGACATCCCTTCATGGCTTCCCTGGCCTTCTATCTTTGAAATGGAAAAGACAGAGTTAAAAAAAAAAGTGGGCATTTGAGTTACATTTTGAAAGCTCAGTGAAGTTTCCTGAGAAGGTAAACTGAGGGAGGCATTTGGGCAAAAGCAAAAGGCATATATTGAATTTTCAACATGGGACTCTTGGCAAATAGACTCCCCATTGATAGAAAGAAAGACAGCAATGTATGGATATTTATATCATACCAGTTCTTGTTCTTTGTATATATGTATATATTCATACACACATGCACACAAACACACACACACATACCCATAAACACACATAGGTTATACAAAAAACAGACATGCTATACGTGTATTTTGTACATTTAATAATATAACATGCATATTTTTTCCACTAATAAAAATGTCCCACAACAACATCATTATTAATGATTGAATATTATTTCATTCTATTATGGCAATTTATTTAATGCTAGACATTTAGAGTGTTTTCAATTTTTCATTATTAGTAACAGTACAGAATGATGAAGATTCTTGCAAATAAATGTTTTCTCCATCCCTTGGGAATAATTGCAATAGAATTGCTGGGACAAAGGGTCTGTATATTTTAAAGGCTTTTGATTAAGTATTTCTAAATTGCCCATCCAGAAAGTTGCAGCAATTTATGTTCTCATCAGCATTGTAGGAGAATAACCATTTCCTCTCACCCACACTAGTGCTGGGTTTTAGCATTCTTTGAAATCTTTGTTTGTTTGAGAGGAGAAAGATGGTAATTCATTTTAATTTGCATTTCTTTGATTACTAATGTGATTAAGCATTTTTTTTATATGGCTATTAGCCATTTGCATTTCTGCCTTTATAAACTGCCTGTTTATTTCTTTTGGGCAGGGGAATCTTTTACTTTAGGAAACTCTCCCCTATGGTATTAGGAACAGATTTTTGAAACATCATCATTTATTCTCACACTTCAAAAACATTCTTTCCACTGGAAAATTTTAGGTTTCTTTCCTCAATCCCTAGCTCCTGCCTCTATCTTGCCTCTCAGACTTTTCAGATTTCTGTTCATGACCGTACAATCCTTTATACGGTACTTTCCAATACCATATAGCAGTTGCTAGTCAATTTTGACTCATGGCAATTCCATGTGTGTCAGAGTAGAACTCTGCTCCATAAGGTTTTCAGTTGCCAGACCTTTCTTCTGAGGCATCTCTGGGTGAACTCATACCTCCAAGCTTTTGGTTAACAGCCAAGCACATTAACCATTTGTACCACCAAAGGACTCTACCACTTCCCAATTAAAAAAAAATAAATAAATAACCAAACCCACTCTCCTAGAGTAGATTCTGATTCATAGTGACCTCCATTGGATTTCCAAGGGTTTAAATCTTTATGGAAGTAGATGCCTCATTTTCTTTCCACAGAGAAGCTGGTGGGTTTGAACCTGATTAGCAGTCAATATCTTATCACTGTACCACCAGAGCTCCTTACCATTTCCCAATAAAAAGTCACTACCATTGAGTCAATACCAACTCATAGCGACCTCCAGCAGGTTTCCAAGGTAGTAAATCTTTAGGGAAGTAGATTGCCCAATCTTCCTTCCATGGAGTGGCTGGTGGGTTTGAACCTACAAACTTCTGGTTAGCAGTCAAATGCCTTAGACACTATGCCACCAAAGCTCCTTCTACTTCCCAATAGTGCCATTTAATTCTAGGAAATTTTAAGTTTCTTAGCCATAATCCTTCTTCAAACTTCTTGGATAGTCTTAGAAAAATGACCCAAACTCCCAGTGCTTCTTATTCTCCATGCCTCAGAGGAAAGACTGGCAACACATGTTTATAATGTACTGTGTCTTACCCTGGTTCTTTGAGAATTATTATAGTGCTGAAAAACAATGAAAAGCATTCGTCCCATAAGCCATTAACTACATTTGAAATAAAATGTCCACGTTAACCACTGACATTTCAGGGATGTTTGCTAATAACTGAGCTTTAACAAAGTGAAATTATTTACAAACTTGGCTGAAATGGGAATCCAATAACTGTTTTCGGTCTCGTTGAGCAATCCAATTAAGAAGCTCTTTAGACATAACATACGTACAATTTTTCCATTTGAAATATTATTATGATGTTGCATTTGAAATCCAAAACTGGTGATTTGACAGTGGTTTTTTTGTCTTCAGCCCTAAACTTGTAGGGGAAGTGAGCTGGCAGTCTGCCTTGGCAGTCCAGAAGAAAGAGCTTAGAGGAGCCATTTCTAATTAAACCTGTCAGATGTGGGCTCAGTCCACCCCAGTGGGCATGTGTGGGCTCAGTCTGCAAGAGAGACTCTCTGCTGTTGACCCACTAGGACAGTTCAGCTCTGCTGTTATGGAAAACAATAGGAACTTAGCTCTTTATAGCCTAAATGTTGACTTGACCCCAAGATGGAATGGATATCTTCCTTCCCTGATGGGAATTGCTTTCTAAGAGCTTTACCTCTAAAACAAAGAAAATTTAGAGGGATTCTAGGAAGGTCTTTGCTTTTCATTGATGTTTCAGTCAGCTCCATGCATCTAAATCTTGTTGGAGCTGCAGACTTCTTGCTGGCTGGAATGTGGCCAGAGAAATAGCTGAGCTTTGTGTAAATGATAACTTTAATCTTGTTTGCCCACTTCAGAACTGTTTAAGTGTGTGCCAGTTTGTATTCTGCCACCCATGCCTACTAACGCTGGGGCCCGAAACGATCCCTTTCTCAGTGAATTTACTTGGAATCTAGTTTTGGTGGGAATCACAGTGAGAATGGACTGAGCTTTCAATGAATTTGGCTGTTATGTTGGAATGTTTTCATTGAACTCCATGATATGCTCTGATGTGACAAGAATAGGAAAAATTGATGCTGGTTTCGTGCTAACTGTTCACCACTGAGTTTTGGGTAAATGCCCTCCTGGGACCTCAACAGAAGGGACTGAAGAAGACTTGACTTGATGTCTTGTTTTTTTTTTAAAGCTATTTTTATCTCAAAATATCCCAGTGAAACTACTATTGTTTTCCTAAAAATACCTTTATTTTTGGAATATTTTACTGAGGTTTAGGTGAAAGTTTACACATTAAATTAGATTTTCATTTAACAATTTGTACACAGATTGCTCTGTGACATTGGTTACAATCTCCATAATATGTTAGCACTCACACCCTTTCCACTCAGCCTGTCTTGTTTCCATTCATGCAGTTTCCTTGTCCCTCCATGCCTTCTCATCTTTGCTTTTGTGTAAGTATTGACTGTTTGGTCTCATATAGTTGATTGTTTAAAGGAGCACATTGCTCATGGTTTAATTGTTTATTTCATAAGCCATTATATTACTTGGCTGAAAGGTGACTTCTGGGAGTAGCTTCAGTTCAGGTTAAAAGAGTATCTTAGGGGGATAATAACAGGTGTTCCTCTAGTCTCTATTAGTCTGGTAAGTCTGGTCTTTTTTATGAATTTGAGCTTTGTTCTACCTTTTTCTCTTATTCTAATCAAGACCTTCCATTGTGTCCTTTGTTGGAATGGTTGGTAGTGGTAGCTAGGCGTTATCTAGTTTTTCTTGTTTCAAACTAGAAGAGACTATGGCTTATGTGGTCCATTAATCCTGTGGACCAGCTTCTTCCTTGAGTCTTTGGTTTCCTTCACTCTTCTTTGCTCCAAACAGGAAGACACCAATAGTTGTATCTTAGATGCCTGCTGGCAAGCTTTTAAGACCCCTGATGCTACTTACCAAACTAGGATGTGGAACATTATTTTTATATAATAAATTATGTCAATTGATCTTGTTGTCCCATGAGACTGAAATATGTATTTCTGAAGAATGTTTAAGCCATTCTATAGGTGATGTTTTGACATCCATTTTTCTGCTAATCCCATTATCCAGATAAGCAACATGAGGTTGGAATTTTAACAGTGGACTCCACTGCATCCTAGTCTAGATATTTCAATTAAACTACACTGCCACTAGGTTGTGCTAGAGCATAAACAGAGCACTGATGTGTTGTGAATCTTGTTTATTGGCTGTTTCATTTTTTTTTTTTTTTAATAAAATTTTTAAAAATAAATTCTGCTCTCTATCGTTTGAAAGAACATATCATAAATATCCTTTTGATTACAATTCTTTGACATGAAAGAGTTTCGAGTGACATTGTTGTGACTTTGTGAAGGCCTGAGGTAGTACTATGCTCAGAATTTACCTGTATGCCTAGATACCATTTAGTCATCTGGCAACATCTGTATCCTGGGACTAGAACCAGTGATCTCCTTTATCTTCTTGCTGGCTCCTTCTTTCCTGTCTGATTTAAGAATACTGAAAAGCTTATGGTTCAGTCTTGGGTTCTTTTTCTTTATTTCTCTGTTCTTCCTGGGTTATCATCCCCACTCACATACCAACTATATACCAATGATTTCCCAACTATATCTCCAGTCCTGATCTTTCCACCAACTCCAGACTCATATACCCAGTATGTCCAACCATCACAATGTAAATGAAACAGCTCCAATTTATACCTGTTGTTCTCTTGTAATTATTAATAGCAACCCATGTCCCTCTCAACAGGTCCCATTTATGTCATCCTACATATATGCTTCTTCCTATTTGACATCTTCACCTGAATCTTATAGGCATCTCAATTACTATGTCTGAAACTAAATTCTGAATTTTCTACCCAATTCCCTTGTTCCTTCCTTGTGAATGGTACAAACAACTACCTAAGTGCTTAAGCCAGTTATCTAGATCTTTTCCTTGGTTATGTTATTTCTTTTATCCAATCAATCAATAAGCCCTTTATCCAAATTGCATCCCCCCTAAAAAAAAAACCAAACTCACTGCCATCGAGTCAGATCTGACTCATAGCGACCCCTCCTTGGGTTTCCAAGGCAGTATCATTATAGAAGTAGATGACCCAACCTTCCTTCTGAAGAGTGGCATGTGGGTTTGAACAGCCAGCCTTCTGGTTAGCAGTCTGGTTAGCCTTAGGCACTATGCTACCAGAGCTCCTAAATTACATCCCAGATCTACCTAATTCTGCTTCCAGTACCAGTACTCTAAGGTCTTGGGTGGCACAAATGGTTTGCACTGGACTACTAACCTAAAGGTTGTTGGTATGGCCTCATTCAGTGGTGCTGCAGAAGAAAGTGCTGGTGATTTGCTTCTGTGAAGATTACAACCAAAAAAATGCGATGCAGGTCTACTCTATAACACATGGAATCTATTTGATGGCAATGGCTGTATTTTGGTTTACTTGCAATCCAGTCTAAGCCACAATCATCTCTTGCTTGGATAAGTCTTAACATTCATTCTCCACATGGAAATCAGGTTGGCATTTAAATCAGAACATGTCAGTTTCCAGCTTAAAATCTGTTTACTGGAAGGGAAGTAAATAATTTAGAACAACAATATAATTTAATACACCCCTAAAACAAACAGGGAAACTAGAATGTATTGTCACTATGCTAGGCTATTTGCATTTGCTCTTTCATTTAAGTTTCATTTCATCTCTGTTTTGTAGGTATTATCCTAATTTATCCCAGCTAAAAACAAAACAACAAAACAAACCAACAAACAACAACAACAAGTGAGGCTCAGAAAGATTAAAGTAACTTGCTTAAGATCACACAACTAATCAACGTTAGAGCTGGATTTGAATCCTATTTCTCCTTATTGCAAAATCCCAAGACTTGTATGTTTTTCTAATCCCTTCATTGGCAGTCAGTCATCTTTCCTTATCTGGTCTCAGAAGACTTTCTTAGAGATTTTTGTGTTACACGAGCCATTTGCCTAATGATTTATCAATTATCGTCATCTTGGCCTTGTTAAGACTTTCTCTGGGTGACTATATTGATTAGGTTTGGGTTTGGCTATGGGTGATGGAAAACTCAGCATCACTGTTTTATTCTTTCTCACATTAATAAATCTGGAGATAAGTCCTCCTGAGCTGTCATGGCCCTGGCTGTCTTTCTGCTTCAACATTGCTATGGTTCCCATCCTGAAGGCCACCTTACTACCCAGGATAGCTCGCAAACATCCCTATTAAAATTTGTCTGCTACTAAGGAAGAGAGGGAGAAACAAGCAGTTTCTGTTAAGAAGACTGACTTTGTTTTCCTTATTTCTAATATTCAGAGAATTTTTTTTTTCGATGAGAGTGTGAGTGTATGTAGTGAGTTTGAGGGAGTTTGGGGTTAGTCAAGGAAAAATATATGACCTTGACATAGCAGTGTGGCACAACAAGCTATTTATTAGGGTCACCACATTGATCTTGTTGTTATTGTTATGTGCCGTAGAGTCGGTTCCAACTCATAGTGACCCCTCCTTGGGTTTCTGAGGCAGTATCATTACAGAAGTAGATTGCCCAACCTTCCTTCCGAGAAGTGGCTGGTGGGTTTGAACCACCAGCCTTGTGGTTAGCAGTCAGATGTCGTAGGCACTATGCCACCAGAGCTCCCAGCACATTGATAGCAGGGAGCTAGTCTTCCAGGGAGCCACTAGAAAAGGAACTCAAAACCCAAGGCAACCCTGTTGCTGTCAGGTTGATTGAGCCTATGTGTTATGGAGTAGAACTGCTCTGTAGGGGTTTCTTGGCTGTAAAGTTTATGGAAGCAGATTGTCAGGCTTTTCTTCTGTAGTACCATTGAGTGGATTCTAACTGACAGCCTTTTGATTATCAGCTGAGCTTAAAACCTTCCTGCCAGAGAGGGGAAGAGGGCATGAAAACCACAGGAAAGAAGAGAAAAGTGGGTGCTTTTGTGTACTTCATGATGTCCTGCAAAAGGGTGGGGACTTTCTGGTTCAGAGAGCCCAAAGGACAGAGGCAGCTGGGGGTCCTTACATCTAACAGACATTGGGTGCAGTTTTTGCAGGGTGTGTAAAGCAGGCAGGCTCTTGGTTGTTTGTGCTGCAGACTCTTTGTTGTTGGTGCTGCAGGTTTTTTTTTTTTTATGCTAATAGGTCTCACTTGCTATGAAGGAGTAAACAACCTGGGGCTGGTACACAGAGCTCATCTTTGGCTCATTTATATAACAGTACATTAGGCTCTGCTGGTGTAGTGCCCAAGGCATCTGATTGCTAACCAGGTTGTCAGTTCAAACCCACCAGCCACTCTGTGGAAGGAAGACTGGGCAATCTACTTCCATAAAAATTTACTCTCTGGCAAACCCAAAGGGGGTCACTATGAGTCGGAATAGACTCGATGGCAGTGAGTTTAGTTTTTTTTTTTTTTTTAAGTAATAAAACATAAAATAAAATTGATTAAGCATCAGATTGACCTGGCTGGAATTTCTAGCTTTTTTTGTGAGTAACTTCGTCATGCTGGGTAAAATGTGTAGCTTCTATGAGCTAGGTACTTAATACCATCATCTCATTTAATTCTTATCAAAGCCCAAGCAGTAGGCATTATTACCTCTATTTTGCAAAAGAGGAAATCAAGGTTCAGAATGTGTGTTTAGTGTCTATGTAACAATGTAAAATATGCAATACTTAACAACTCTTGTGGTACACAAAAGATATTCAAAACTACTATTTACTTTCTGATGGTGCAAATCCTCAATACCCTCAGTTGCTAGTGGAAAGTTTGGAGTTTCCAGTCCAACTAGAGCTACCTCAGAAGAAAGGCCTGATGATCTGCTTCTGAAAAATTAGCCAATGTAAACCCTATGGAGCACAGTTATACTCTGACACACATGGGGTTGCTATAAGTTGGAATTGACTCCACAGCAACTGGTAACTGGTATGGGTGGCACACAAAAGGCAATTAAAATTAATATGTACTTTCTTTTAATTCAAAATTTCCCTCCTGACTATCAAATGGGATCCTCCATCCCTTATTTGATCCTTTTTCAAGTTTTTATAGAAAAAATTAATTTGATCTGATCACATGAGAGGATAAGGTCATAGGACTTAAAAGGAAAAATCACATGCCTGCAAAACCACCCCTAGGAGCTTTTGATTTGATAGGTCTAGATGGGCCTGAAAAATCTAAATCTTTAGAAAGCTGATGTATATCTTCATGGGTGAGCCACTGGCACAAGAAGAATAGCTGCCTAGAAATGCATTGCTAGGCTTGATTTGGTATCTTCTTCTTGGATTGAAATGTATATGCTTATTCCAGTGTTTGTACTGAAATACTAAACAGCCATCTCTGAATTTCTCGTCACACTGACATTGTTACTACCCTCCTGGGAAGTGTCAATATAATCTTTCTTCACAGTTTCACCCTGAGGAATTCTCTCTTTCAGGAGATAGCTCTCATCTTCTAGATGGGCTCAGTTCCATTTCAAAAAGTACTACCTATAGTCTCTAAAGGAGCTCTGGTAGTGTAGTGCCTCAGGCACTTGACTGCTAACCAGAAGGCTGGCAGTTCAAACCCATCAGCCACTCCTCAGAAGGAAGATGGGGCAATCTACTTCCGTAATGATACTGCCTTGAAAACCCAAGGAGGGGTCGCTATGAGTTGGGTCTGACTCGAGGGCACATAACAACAACAGTCTCTCTAAGAGCAGCTTTCAGTTAATGTGGTAGGAACCCTGGTTCTTTGCTTCACCTTGCCCTTCCTCCCGTGCTTCTCCCTAGGATGAAGTCTGGAAGTGGTGAATGAAAAGACAAGTATAAAGATTCTAAACCAGAAGGCTGGATTTGAAAGAACAAAAATAATATTCAAGGCATATCTCCCCTATGTTTATGCTAACAAAAGGCTGTCTTTGCAAGAACTCTGAAGCACCACGTACACTGTTGGCCCTCTGAAAATCAGCACCAATGACAACATTATAATTATGCTTCAAAACCAAAGCAGTGAGAAGTTGCATCTTAAATGTCTTTTATTTGGTTGCTATTGGAGTGCATGTGTGAATGCAGCATTGAAGAGCAGGTGCACAGGTTAAAAATATACTCTTCAAAATTTAGAATCCAGTGTCTAGATTGCTGCCATATTGATCACGAATGTGAATATTTTCCTGGAGTCTCAAACATTAAGGGAAGTGATGTAGCAGGAAGAAAAGAGTTCTCTTGAGTTCTGTTCACCTTGTAGTTAAGCAACAGCAGGGTGTGGGCCTCTAAAGCTTCTTCTTGGGGATGGGGGTCTAGAATGCAAAGTTCAACTACTATCTAATCATGAGGCTCTGAATTTCTCATGTACTGAGTTAAAAACCAGAAAAATCAAACCACACTCACCATCATCAAGTCAATTCTGACTCACAGTGACCCCCATTGGGTTTTTGAGGCTGTAAATCTTTATGGAAGTAGATTGCCCCATCTTCCTTCTGTGGAGTGGCTGGTGGGTTTGACCTCTGACCTGCTGGTTAGCAGCCAAAAAATGTCCTATGAAAGGGGTCTGTATATTTTGTTAAGGGTGATGAAAAAACAGTATAAATTGATAGTGGTGATGGTAGCAAAACATGATTAATGTAATTAATGTTACTGAATTGTATATGTAAAAAATGGAAACAATCAATGTTTTGTGTTATATTTACTACACACACACAAAAAGATCTGTATGGAATAGCCCCTGTTGTTAGCTGCCATTGAGTTAATTCTGATTCATAGCAATCTCACATACAACAGAACAAAATGTTGTCTGGTTCTGCACCATCCTCAGAGTCAGTAGCCTGTTTGAGTCTCAATGGAGACTCAAAATAGTCCTTATATATCACTGTGGGTCTTCCACGCTCTCACTGGCCTTCTACTTCACCAAACATAATGTCCACCTCTAGTTGGTCTCTCCTGATGAAACACCCAAAGGAAATGAATCCAACATGTTGTGGCTTTTGTGCCAATCCACCTCACTGAGGGCTTCCCTCACCCTTGTTGGCACTCTATTTCATCAAACATGATGTTCTCCTCTAGTGACTGATCCCTCCTGATGACATTTCCAAAGCAAATGAGTAGGACAGTGCTGTATTGTGATCTATAAGGTTTTCATTGGCCACTCCTCGGAAGGAAGGTTGGGCAATCCTACTTCCGTAGTGATAACTGCCTCGGAAACCCAAGGAGGGGTCGCTATGAGTCGGGGCCGACTCGACGGCACATAACAACAACAACAACAACAATTTTAGGAAGTAAATCACTAGGTCTTTCTTTCTAGTCTTAGTCTGGAAGTGCCATTGAAACTTTTCCACCATGGGTGACCCTGCTCGTTGATATTTGAAATACTGGTGGCATAACTTCCAGCATCACAGCAACATGCAAGCCACCATAGTACAGCAAACTGATAGATGAATGGTAGAACAACTTCCATCTATTTAAGATTCATTATCTGCTAGGCAATGTACTGGGGACATTATGGTCAAGATTTCTAATTCCCATAGCAAGATTGAAGAGTGATTATTGTGTAAATATTGGCTCTGAAACATAAAAGTGTGCGTAGCCAGTAAGTGGTAGAAACAAGATTCAAACCCACAGACTCTGAAATCCTTCTTTCCTCTAGATGGCCCCTCATCATTAGTTAGTTTAGGACTCATTTGGTTGCAAGTAATTGAAATCCAATTTTGGATGCCAGTAAACTCAACTTGAACTATAGTCTAAATATAATAAACTTCATTTAAATTCAAGGAATTAAATCTAGTTTCCTTAGAAGGAGACTTTATTATTGAAATGTAAATGTTTCTCACCAGATGCTAAAATGGATCTACATCTCCTGAATCGATGGAACCAGTGCTCAACTCCAGCAGGACACATGCAGTCTCTTGGTGTTGCTTTTCTCTATGCCTCAGCTTAATTCTTCCTTCTTGCTATAGTTGGGCTTCTACTGGGTCTTCCTGTCAATTTCCACCACATGATGCAGCATCCTGCCAGCTGTTGCTGGATCTAACATGATGCAATCAAGGAACCCAGAGAGAAAAATGAGCTTCAACAGTCCTGAAAAATGGATCGATTGGCCTAGCTTCAGTGAGCTGCCCACCAGTAACAAATTAATCAGAGCCAGTAGGGAAGGTTAAAACCGTACAAATATGGCTGCTCCAGGTGGTATGGAAAGGGAAGAACAGTTCTCAGAAAAGTGTGGTGTGCTTGTATGTATATATGTTAGTGTGTACATTTGTATATGAAAGCTGGACAGATGAAAATATGCTTTGTATACCTGTATAGACTGTAGGTGTCTCCTGGTCATAGGGGTTCTGGTAGGGGCATGTTTTGCCACACTATCATTTTTATTTTGTCTCTGTGTAGGGCTCCTTACCAGGGCTAAGACTGCGGTGATTTGTGTAGTGTCTAAAAAAAAAGAAAAAAACAAGAAAGAGGAGAATTTGTCTATAATTTGTTTATTCTCAACATAATTTTGAACACCCATGAACTATTAATAAGCCAGCTAGATTTTTATTAATTTAGTTACTCATTTTTCATTCAACATACTGAGCACAGAAACATGGTCTTAAATACAGAGGCTCTTCATGGTTTATAAGGATTCCTGGTGGTGCAGTGGTTAAGCACTCTGAGGCTAACTGAAAAAAGATTGGTGGTTTAAATCCACCAGCTCTCTCTGCAGAAGAAAGATGTAGCAGTCTGCTTCTGTAAAGGATTACAGCCTTGGAAACTCTATGGGGTAGTTATACTCATTATGAGTCAAACTAGACTTGACAGCAATGGGTTTGGTTCATTGACTATAGCATAAAATGTAAACAATATCTCTTTTCCAGTCATCTTTTGATTTTCCCCATATGTATTTAGAGCTCCAGTACACATAGCAAGGCCCTTTCACCTTGTTCCCTTGGTAAATAAACACCTCTTGGCTTTAAGGCAAAATTCCAACATTTTCTTCTCACTGCTGCCCTACAATACTCCTCCCAACAAAAACAATGCTTAATGCTTCTTCGTTTAGTTTCCCTTAGTACTTAGTGGGCCTGCCTTGGTGGCTGCCACTAAACTACAGGATATCAGTGTTCCAATAAGAAAAAGATGTTTCCTCCTATAGATATTATATTGCCAAATGCTGGAAAATTGTTGTAGTAAGCAAGCAAATCTATGCTGATGGTGTTGAGAATGGCACTGCCTTAGACATGGCACCATTGAGCACAGCACAAGCTGGACAGAGGTCATGAACCTCCTTCACTGTAGAACAATTTGAATTTATCTGTTTACATTTCTATCTCCACTATTGTACCATGGTAGCATAGAGGCTACGGCATTTGACTGCTAACCATAAGGCTGGCGATTCAAACCCACCAGCCACTCCTCAGAAGGAAGATTGAGCAATCTACATCTTTTATTATTTATTTATTTATTTATGTTTCATTTTAAGAGCATGTTTTACGTTCAAAGTCATGCGTACATTTAGGTTCATTCCCCATTCACTATGTCCAAACCCAACCCAGCCTCCTCCCCTCCTTACCCTGCAACACTTCCCTTGTGCCCCTCATAATCATGCACTCCTGTTTGTCCTGCATTTCCTCAGTTTGAATGTTGGTCCTGTGGTGTCCCATAGTTTATTGCTTTAGGAGATGCATTACTATTGAGTGTGTGGGTGCAGCATCCTGGGTTGAGTGGTCTGTGTGTACATCTCACTAACCATTGGGCAGAGAGCCTGCCCCTGGGGGTGAGTTTTATTCCAGGCGCAGAATGTATTTCAGGGCCATAGTATTGGGAGTCTCACCAGACTTCATCTGACCAGTAATTCTGGTCATTATTGAGTTTTTGGATTTTGTTCCATGTTTTCTCTCTCACTCTAACCAGGATCTCCAGATTTTATCCTTTCCTGAGTGGTTGGCATTGGTAGCCAGGCACCATCCGGTTCTTCTGGTCTTGAGGGCCATCATGTCCTAGTGTTAATTGCTTCTATCTGTCCCCCCCCCCCTTTTTTGTGTATTCTTTTTTACTTCTGACACTGGGAGACCATTAGCTGCATCCTAGATGGCTGCTTGAAAGCTTTTAAGACCCCAGTCTCTATTCACCAATGTAGGATGTGGAGCAACGCTTTTATGTGTTTTGTTGTGCCAATTGAGTCTGGTGTACCCCAGTACTATGGTCCTGAGGTAGTAGCTCTATTGGATCTCTCTTCCATAGTGTGGGGATATCTATGAGGGATTACTCTGTGTCTGTCTTCTATTGTTTCTGTAAGGACTGCAAGTATTTTGTATCACTGGTGTCTGTACAAGATTAGCCTCAGCTGAGTCTATCCTTGGTCTAGAGTATACCTCTATTCACTGATCCCTGTCTGATCATCTCAGGTGTTTATGTGTTTATCTGTATAGCCTAGTGTTTGGTGTTAATGGCAATGTGATATTGTGGACATATTGGTTGGTTGTAACATCTGTCGTCTATCTCTTATGAGCACAGTTTGGTGTCCTCTCATTTCCCAATGTTATCGTGGTGGTCATATATCCTTCCCGTATATCCCTCTCTCTACCCATGTCAGTGTGTAAGCCCCAACTAGCCCTAAATTAATCCCTCCTTTTCCCTCCCCATCCTGGTAACCTACTAGGTGAGTTCCCTTTCCCAAGCAAACCCTTCTCTGTCTTTTTACAATAATGGGTTCATACAGTACTTGTCCTTCTGCAATTGACTTATTTCACTCAGCATAATGTCCTCCAGGTTCATCCACATTGCGAGATAATTCGTGTATCCCTCATTGTTCTTAAATGTGGCACAGTATTCCATTCCATAATTTGGTTATCCACTCATCCGTTGATGGGCATTTAGGTTGTTTCCATCTCTTTGCTATGGTGAATTGTACTGCAATGAACATAGGTGTACATATGTCTGTTCGTGTGCTATCTCTCACCTCTTTAGGATATATTCCTAGTAATGGAGTGACTGGGTCAAATGGTACTTCTATTTTCAGTTTTTTAAGGAAACGCCATACCATTTGCCACAATGGTTGCACCATTTTACAATCCCACCAGCAGTGCACAAGAGTTCCAATCTCTCCACAACCTCACCAGCATTTGTTATTTCTAATCTGTTGAACTTTGCTATTATTGCTGGGGTGAGATGATATCTCACTGTTGTTTTGATTTGAATCTCTCTAATGATTAATGATCATGAACAATTTCTCATGTGTTTGTTGGCTGCTTGTATATCCTCTTTGGTGAAGTGTCTGTTCAAGTATTTTGCCCATTTGTGAATTGGGTTATTTGTCTTTTTGGTGTTGAGGTGTTGAAGTTTTCCATAGATTTTAGAGATAAGTCCTTGGTCAGATATGTTATAGGCAGATATTTTCTCCCAATTTGTAAGTTCTCTTTTTACCCTTTTGATGAAATCTTTTGATGCACACAAGAGTTTAATTTTTAAAAGGTCCCAGTCATCTAGCTTCTCTTCTATCTCCTGCACATTCTGGGTTATGCTTGACAGTCTATTTATGCCATAAATTAGGGCTCCTAGATTTTCCCCTATTTTATCTTTGTTGAATTTTACAGCTTTGGGTTTTACATTTAAGTCTTTGATCCAGCTTGAGTTT
>NW_006921737.1:6204236-6236705 GCF_000298275.1 Orycteropus afer afer | reverse complement strand
ATCTATTGGTGTACAGTTTTTCATAATATTCTGTCAGTATCTTTCTTTTATTTCAGTTGGTTCTGTTGTGATGACACAATTTTCCTTTATAATTCTTGTGATTTGGGTCTTCTCCTTTCTTTTGTTAGGTCTGCCAGTGGTTTATCAATTTTATTAATCTTTTTGAAGAACCAGCTCTTTGTTTTGTTGATTTTTTCTATTTTTTTTTTTTTGTTTGTTTTCTGTTTCATTTATTTCTGCTCTGCTCTTTATTATTTCCTTGCTTCTAGATACTGTAGGAATCTTTTGTTGTTCTATTTCTAGTTGTTGTAGTTGATAAGTTAGAGTGTTGATTTTCTTCCTTTCCTCTTTTTTGATGTATGCATTTATTGCTATAAACTGTCTTCTTAGTACTGCTTTTGCTGTATCCCATAGGTTTTGGTAAGATGTATCTTCATTCTCATTAGTTTCTAGGATTTTTTTTTTTTATTTAAGTTTGTATCTGTTCTGTAACCCAATAGTTTTTAAGCAGAGAGTTTTTCAGCTTCCATATGTTTGATGCTTTTTCCTTGCTCTTCATGTTATTAAATTCTAGTTTTATAGCACTGTGGTCAGAGAAGATGCTTTGCAGTATTTCACTGCTTTTGAATTTATTTAGGCTTGTTTTATGTCCTAGTATATGGTCTATTCTGGAGAAGGATCCATGTGTACTGGAAAAGAATGTGAATTGTGTTTTTGTTGGGTGAAGTGCTCTATCTACGTCTATGAGTTCCAGTTGGTTGATTGTATTGTTAAGTTGTTCTGTATCTTTGTTGAGTTTTTTTTTTTCCCATTGACCTGTCTCTCCTTGAAAGTGGTGTGTTACTACTAATGTAGAGTTGTCTAGCATGCCTTTTAATTCAGTTAATATTTGCTTCACAAATTTGACGCACTTTCATTGGGTGCATAAATATTTATTATTGTAACCTCTTCTTTGTCAATTGACCCTTTCAGCATCATATTGATGCCCATCCTTGCCTCTTAAGATGTTTTTCACCTTAATGTCTATTTTATCTGAAATCATAATTTCTACCCCTGCCCTTTTTTGGTTTCCATTGGCTTGGTATATTCTTTTCCATCCCTTAACTCTTAATTTGTTTTTATCTTTGTGTCTAAGGTGTGTCTCTTGTAGGCAGCATATTGATGGGTCTTCTTTTCTTATCCAGTCTGACACTCTCTTTCTCTTGATGGGTGCATTTAGTCCATTCACATTGAATGTAATTAGTGATAGGTATGAGTTGATTGGTGTCATTCTATTGTGGTTTTTTGTCCTGTCGTTGGTGATTCCTTGGTCCGTGTATATTTCTGTGTTGAGTTCAGTTTGTTGGCTAATGCTTGCTCCTTTTTCTTCTTTATGGTTGGTTTTGTGTTTATTAAGCCCATATGTTTTCCTTCCTTCTGGATTTGCTTAGAAGAATTGTTACTCTTCTCCGTGGTTGCTTTGAAGTATATTCTTGTCTTTACATTTTTAGAATAGTGTGTGCTGCAAAGACATTGTCATGTTTTCCTCTCCATTTGGGGGTCTGTACCTAGAAGTATTATTCCCTCTGATAGGTTAGTTGCTGTTGTTGTGTGCTGCTTGAGTTCCTTGGTTTTTAAGGTAGAATGTTTTATAGTCTTATTATGAGCATCTATTTCTGATTTGGTTTTAGAGTTGATGTCACATATCCTGGCTTTGCTGATTTCTGTTGTGGTTTCTCTATTGGTAGGACTTCCTTAAGCATTTCTTGTAGGATTGGTCTGGTTTTCACAAAGTCTCTTAATTTCTGTTTATCTGAGAAAGCCTTGATTTCACCCTCATATTTCATGGATAATTTGGCTGGATATAGGATTCTTGGTTGGAAGATTTTTTCCTTCAGAGTTTTATATATACCATCCCATTGCCTTCTTGCCTGCATGGTTTCTGCTGAGTAATTGGAGCTCAGCCTAACTGTTTGATTATTAAAAGTAATATTTCTTTTTTCCTGGGCAGCTCTCAAAATTTTTTCTTCATCTTTGGTTTTGGAAATTTTGATTATAATATGCCTTGGTGTCTTTCTTTTGGGGTCTATCTTTGGGCAATCTACTTCTGTAGTGATACTGTCTTGGAAACCCAAGGATGGGTCTCTATGAGTTGGATCTAACTCCACAGCAGTGCGTATTGTACCATGGACACAAATTATATCTCACTAATGTTGAGGCTTAAGGAAGTCTGGTGATGTAGTGGTTAAAGCATTTGACTACTAAGCAAAAGAAGGGTGGTTTAAACCCACCAGCCACTCCATGGGAGAAAGATGAGGCAGTCTGCTTCCAAAAGATTTACAGCCTTGGAAATACAATGGGAATCTCTATGAGTTGGAAAAGACCTGATGGCAGTGAGCTGGTTGGTTGGAATGTTGTGACTACAAAAGCTTTTTGAAACATTCCAGGTACTCAATAAATTTATATTGAATCAGGACAAAATAAGTAAAATATAAGAGAAGAATGACTATAAGGATATTAAGTGCTGTAGAGTTATTTCTCAATATAGGTGCAATCCCTGCCTCCGAGGATATTAGAAGCTTTTGGGTTTTATGTATTTCTTACTGCCTACTTTCCTTCCTCTATTTTTTTCATGTGCTTTTGTCTTTTTATTCCATAGCGGAAGTCTACGGTCCCACAGTGGCCAGGTGGGATGAAAAGGGAAGAGTAGTCCTCAGAAAGTGTGCTGTGGGAAACTCATTGTAGGAAAATTAGAAAATCAGATAAGAGAAAATAATTTGCATTTCCAGAGTTCAGGAAAAACAATTGTTAACATCTACTTCTCCAGATATTTTTCTATCTAAAAAATACACATATAGTTATTTTTAAATAAAAATGAATGATTGCTCTCAAATAAGCATGTGTGGATGTGTTTATATGTAAATCACAAATAAATAGATGGGCCTAAGGAGGACCTTCTTTCTTTTTTCATATTTATTTTTTGTGATTTCTGGGAAATTTTGCAGAGTGAATATGTTTGCCATTCAACAATTTATATGCATTTTTTTTTTTTTTAATTAGTTGCTGTTCCCTCAATGTAACAGCACTCTTCCAGCTTCCTCCTTGGGTTTCCTGTTTCCATTCATCCTTCTTTCATGCCCCTTTCTGCTTTCTGGACTTTGTTTTTGGGCAAATGCTGTCCTTTTGGTCTCATGTGGTTGATTATTCTGAGGAGTATGTTCCTCAGGAGTGTTATTCGCTTCATAAAACTGTCTGTTGCTTGGCTACAAGGTGATCCCTGGGGATGATTTCAGTTCCAGTTTTGGAGAGTATCTAAGGGCCACAGTCTCCAGCATTCCACCAGTCTCTAACAGACCAATAGGTGTGGTCTTATGATTTTGAATTTAGTTCTACATTTTTCTTCTCATTCTTTTCAGGACCTTCTGAAGTCACCTATCAGAGTAGTCAGTAGTGATAGCTGGGCCATCTAGTTCTTATGGTCTCAGGGCAGTGGAGGCTGTGGTTGACATGGTCCATTAGTCCTTTGGACTAATTATTTCCTTGACTCTGATTTTCCTCACTCTTTCTTCCTCTGGACAGGGAGAGACCACTAGCTGCATCTTAGATAGTTGCTTGCTAGGTTTTAAGGCTCTAGTTGTTACTTGGGAGCTCTGGCAGCTTAGTGCCTAAGGCATTTGACTGCTAACCAGAAGGCTGGTGGTTCAAACCTATCAGCCACTTCTCAGAAGGAAGGTTGGGCAATCTACTTCTCTAGTGATACCCCCTCAGAAACCCAAGGATGGGTTGCTATGAGTCAGATCCCACTCGACTGCAGTGAGTTTTTAGTTGCTACTTACCACAGTAAGGCTTAGAACATGTCTTTGTGAACTATCTTATGCCAGTTGACTTAGCTGTTCCCCAAGACTGTGAGGAGGACCTTCTTTAAAATCAGAGTTTTAAACAACGGTGTGAGCTGCCATGGGAAGTGCTGAGTTCCTGTCCTTGAGTGTATGCAAAAAAAAAAAAAAATCAGAAAACGCCTTATTTCCTCATTTACATATTGTAGGATGATTCGTGCATCTGACTATAGGCAGATTAGAGAATTTCTGAAGTCTGAGATTCTTTGATCCATTTGAAGAATTCTCATGGATTCCAATGGGGCTACTATTTCTAGAAGTGCATGTAGTATTAACAAGCAGGATGATCCATGTTCTACAGCCCAGTTTCAGCTAGCATAAGGCTCAAAGGCAGCCTTTTAAAGGTTAATCTTTGAATTCACTTTTAGGCTTACTTACTCTTTTCAAGTTGACAGATGAGTTTTCAGTTCCATAATATGTTATAGCCCAGTGATGCATAATGTGGACATTGTGCAATTAGCATTAAATTAGTTATAGGATAAAGTGAAACAAATTTGGCTTTTTGAAAAGGAAGACTTTCATACAAAGCCAAACTTGAGGGAAAGAAAGCCAGGGAACATTTCAACTCAAAAAGCAATTTACTTTGCAAAAGGAGGTCGGAAAATCAGAACCTATCATACCTAATTAGTGCACACATTTGCGTTTGAATGTGGGCTCTCCCTCCAAGGAACTGTCTCCAAGTTCCTTCCACTTCACCTCTCAGCAGCCAGAATCCACTGCTGATGGCAAAATAGTCATCAGAGCAACATGATATTGTCCATTTCCTGACATGGTTGCAAGAGGTAATGACAGATTGAGTGTTGCAGAGTCCTGTTCCAAGTGAAATAATGGGCATGTGATTATGAAAAATAGGATAGAGGAGAATGTCCATATTCCCATGAGAGCTGAATGAACTGAACACTTTTTCCCTTCAAATTTCCAGGAATTGAAGAATATATGTAGATAAACCCTTCTCCAAGTGGTGAGCTTAATTCTACCCCTTCTCCTCCTAGGAGGGCTAGACTTACTGATTTACTTCTGAAAAACAGAGTATGGGATAGGAAAAATAGTAACTCCACAGTGGAGAAACTGGCAAACACTACCTTAAACAAGCAATGAATGAAGTGATGTCATCATTTAAGATACTATGTGGCTATCACAGACCCAGGATGTAATGAGAAGGGCATTTCACCTCTGTGGTGTTTTTCCAATAAAAACCATAACCCCAAGCTAATAGTGAGACAAATAGCAGATGAACTCAGATCAGGGTTCATTGTACAAGATACCTGTTCAGTACTACTCAAGACTGTCAAAGTCACGAGGAAAAAAAAAAAGGGAAAGACTGAGAAACTGTCACCACCCAATGGAGACTGGGGAGGTATGACAGCTAACTGCAATGTGATATCATGGATTGAATTTTGGAACAGAAAGAGGACATTAGTGGAAAGATTGGTGAAATTCAAGAAAGTCCAGAGTTTAGTTAAAAATACGCCAATGCCATCTTCTTAGTTTTGACAAATGTACCATGGTATTAAAAAATGTTGACAATGGGGGTACTGGGTGAGGGCTATATGGGAATTTTTCTGTACTAACTTTGCAACTTGTCTATCAATCTAACTCACCCACCCACTGGCATCAAGTTGCTTCTGACTTATAGCTACCCTGTAGAACAGAGTAGAACTGCCCCCTAGGGTTTCCAAAGCTGTAAATCTTTAAGGAAGCAGGCTGCCTCCTCTTTCTCCCACAGAAAGACCAGTGGGTTCAAACCACTAACCTTTTGGTTAGCAGTCAAATACTCTAACCACTGCACCACCACATCTCCTTCCATCAATCTAAAGTTATTACAAATTGAAAAGTTTGCTGGAAGCATTTTAAGGATTTGTTATTTTTTCCTTAATACAAATTTCTTTTCCATCCATGCTTGTGATTCTGACTCAAGTGATTTTTAGAAACCATTATGTTCCCCACCAAGAGTGTTTACATTCCCTATCATATTGATCAAATACCATACACTTCTTTATTCTTTCTTTTTAAACTTTTTTATTGTGATTTGGGTGAAAGTTTGCAGAGTAAATTGGTTTTCGATTCAACAGTTCATACACATTTTATTTTGTGACATTGATTGCAACTTCCACAATGTAACATCACTCTTCTCACTTCCTCTCTGTGGTTACCATTTTCCTTTGTCCTTCTTTCCTGTCCATTCTTATATTGTTAATTTTATCCCTGGGGAAATGCTATGCTTTTGACCTCCTATGATTACTTGTTCTAAGAAGTGTGCACCTCCCTGTTGTTCACCTCATAGGCCTGTCTATTGTTTGGCTGAAATTGAGCTATGGGGGTGAGTTCAGTCCTGGGCTTGAAGGACAACTAAAGGCCATAGTCTTGGGGGTTCCACCAGTCTCTATTAGACCATAAGCCTTGTCTTTTTTTATGATTTTGAGTTTGTTCCACATTCATATCTCCCCAGGCTCCATTGGGTAGTGACAATTTCTCAGGCTTTCCTTTTTTTTTTTCTCATGACCTTGACAGTCTTGAGTTACTACAGAATTCAGTTAATACTGAATAGGTATCCTGTAGAATGATCTCTGATCTGAGTTCATTTGTTATTTGGCTTGGGGTATAATTTTTCTCCCATTCTATTCTGGATTTCCCATGATTCCGTTAGAGTAGTTGGCAGTGATATCTAGTTGTGGAGGCTGAGGTTCATGTGGTCCACTAGTCCCTTGGACTAAATGTTTCCATATGTCCTTGATTTTCTTCATTCTTCTTTGCTCTGGATGAGGAGAGACCAATTGTTCACCTTAAATGACAACTTGCAAGCAATTAATACTCCAGTTAAAAGGCACTGCCGTGGAGTCAGAACTGACTCATAGTGACCCCTCTTTGGGTTTCTGAGGCGGTATCACTATGGAAGTAAATTGTTGAACCTTCCTTCTGAGGAATGGGTGGTGGGTTTGAACACCAGCCTTCTGGTTAGTAGTCAAATGCCTTAGGCACTGTGCCACCAGAGCTCCTATACTCCAGTTACTACTTGCCAAAACAGGATAGAGAACAATGTCTTTGTGGACCATGTTATGCCGATTGACTTTGATGTCTGACATGACTCTATGATCCTGAGCCTGCAGGTCCAATGGCCCACTCCCTCAAGGTGTTTGTTATGACTAAGAAGTTTTCATAGTTTTGCTCCCTCTTAACTCTACTCTACACATGGAAATTTTTACTACATATATAAATATGTATGTAGTAATATCATCTGCCAGACCTATATATGGAATGGGTATAGTCCTGTTGGCCTAACTGATCATCTTGTCTATCTACTTAGGTGTCCACTTGTAGATTACTGTTTGTTATTATTGATAATGCAGGGTTGTGTATGTAATGCTATTGTTGTTGTTATGTGCTGTTGAGTCGGACCCGACTCATAGCAACCCCTCCTTGGGTTTCTGAGGCAGTATCACTACAGAAGTAGATTGCCCCATCTTCCTGCTGAGGAGTGGCTGGTGGGTTTGAACTGCCAGCCTTCTGGTTAGCAGTCAAATGCTTTAGGCACTATGCTACCAGAGCTCCCTGTGTGTGTAATAGTGTTTACTTTTCTTGTCTGTAACTCCTGTGCACCTCTCTGTGTCTTACTTTTCCATAGTGATATTGTTCTGGTCACTCGCTATTTGTATATGTATCTCTTACCTAGTTGGTAATTTTCCCTTCCCTTCCCCTCTCATTCCTGGTACCCATCAAAGAATGTTTCTTCCCATGTAAACCTTTTCTTGATTTTTTATAATAGTGGATTCATACAGTATTTGTTCTTTTGTGATTGACTTATTTCACTCAGCACAGTGTCCTCCAAGTTCATCCACATTATGGGGCATTTCATGGATTCTTCATTATTCTTTAAAGTGGTGTAGTATTCCATTGTGTCTATGTACCATAGTTTGTTTATCCATTTATCCATCCATTGATGGGCATTTAAATTGTTTTCATCTCTTTGTTATTGTGAAATATCAGAGATATTCACTCTGTGAAGAAGATGGCTGTGCATATATCTATTCATGTCCCAGCTCTGACTTCTTTTGGATATATACCTAGTAGTGACATTGCTGGATTGAATGATATTTCTATTTCAAACATTTAAAGGAAGTGCCATACTATTTTACACTATGGTTGCACCATTTTACAGTCCCACCAGAAATGTATGAGAGTTCCAGTATCTCCATATCCTTGCCAGCATTTGTTGTTTTCTGTTTTGTTTAACTTTGCTATTATTGCTGGGATGCAAACACCATATATTTCTTATGGAAAATAATGAAAGTGGTCATTCATCATCAACTGCTTGATAACTGACCATGGAAAAGAGGAGTTCATAATGCTTAATCCAATTATGTATAAAACAACCTGTAATAGGCTGAAAAATGGCAGAAAACAATTATAATTTCTCTTGGCAAATGGTCATAAAGATTGTTGATGTTAAAATGGCAGATTTTATTTTTGTACAGGAACTAATACAAGGTCTTTAGAAATAAGTTACTCAAATACCCCTCCAAAATGCTGCCTTTGCAACATCTCTGCTTATTGAAGCCTCTCTGCTTTTGTTTATCTAGCCAACCTGATGAAGGAGAAGAATGCTGGTTTTCAATTATGCCAAATATAATGCTTTACATGATTGTTTGACCTCCTGCAAGAAAGTAGTGGGGACATCAAGCTCAACTGGCATATCATACTACACAAAAACATTGTTCCACATCCTACTTTGGCAAACAGTGACTGGGATCTTAAAAGATTGCAAGCAGCCATCTAGATCCAATGATGGGTCTCTCCTTGTCCAGAGCAAAGAGAATGAAGA
Organism: Orycteropus afer afer; assembly: GCF_000298275.1. NCBI lineage: Eukaryota > Metazoa > Chordata > Mammalia > Tubulidentata > Orycteropodidae > Orycteropus > Orycteropus afer. Next base: position 6,228,011 of record NW_006921737.1, on the reverse strand, counting down.
AAACCAAAGATGCATGGAAACAATTAGTCCAAGGGACTGTTACACCATGTGACCCTCAACCTATACAACCATGAGACCAGGAGAACTAAATGGTGCCTGGCTACCACTGTCAACCACTTGGAGGGGGATCTATGTAGGAAAACATGGACAGAGTAGGAGAAAAATGTGGAACAAAAATCAAAAACATAAAAAAAAAAAGGACCAGGTTTGCTGGTATGAAAAAGCCTGGTGAAACCCCTGAGACTATGGTCCCTAGCTGCCATTCAGGTCTGGAATGAAACCCACTCCTGTGGCCTCCAGCCAAATAAAAGACAGGCATATGAGCTGAAGATTTACATTAGGTATTTATACTCCTTGGAAAGATCAATCATTGAGGAATAGAAGGGCTGTGTATGCACAGGGAGACAGCTTGTGGGGGCAGGAGTGCATAGGAGGGAAGGACACAGGGAAGAGGTAACTATGGGGAGGAAGTGGGAAGAGAGCTGTTGCATTGTGGGAAATTGTAGTCAATGTCATGAGACAAAGTGTATATGAACTGCAGTATGGAGAATGAATTTTCTCTGTAAACTTTTACCTAAATCACAATAAAAATTAAAAAAAAAAAAAGAAAGAAGGAAAATGGGAGCCAAAACTTAAGAAAGAATCAGAAATAATTTATTAAGATTTTTGGAAGAAGTTTTCCCATGAAATTGGGATAGCCATGGCAAATCAAAATAACTGTTGCCTCTATTTAGACAGAACCTTCCACTTCCTCACTGTGCATTTCTATTAACTTTATTTCCATGATGAAGCCTTTCAGGATTAGATTTTCCCTCTCCTGTCATATCTCTCCCTGGATACCTACTAGCCATTCTCATACATTACATTCATTTTGGACCTGATTATGATAACTTGTCTATTTTTCTGTCCATTTTGACTTGTTTCACAGTGGACTGAGAGCTCCCTAAGGCCAATGGCCATATTGGTGACATTCTTTGAGTTACCACTTATTCATGACTCAATGTATTACTGAACATCAAATCATTTGAATAAACAGTTGATTAGATGGGTAGATAAAAGGAGAGATAAATGGAAATTCCTTCAAATTATTTCTTATGTGGGAAGTCATGACTCTCCATAGCTGTAGTTATTGGTGACTTTCAATCAGTAATTTTTAGCTCATCCCTCTCCATCCTAGGCAGAGAAATGCCACTGGATCTCAAGGTTGGTGTCTCAGCCACAAACATCAAATTCAGAGAAAGGATAAAAGTCAAAAGCATCTTCCATCACCATGACATTTTCTTGATAATCAACACACAGCTAAAGGGAGGCATGAAACATATTTGTACTCCTTAAGTGGCAGCATTGAATTAAGAGCTTATTGAGTATCTCCTTAGTTCTTGGAATTCAGCCCTAGAAATTGGAGGAGAGTTGCCTAATGTCCTCCTTATGGGTTATGTGATCCTACACAGCTGTAGACACTTTTCTGAAGTATTAAAATTGTGACTTAATTGGCTAATTGCCAAACATTCAGAGCTTGGTTGCTGAATCTTTAAATAGATTATATTCCTTCCATTCATTGTCCTATTACAATTCCTGACCCAGTTTTCATGCCTATGTTTTCTTCTCTGTCAGAGGAAAAAGAATTTCCAGGAGAAGCCTTGATCTGTAGTGACACTATCACCTTGACCCTTTGAAGTCCTTTTATACTGTTTTTCCCATTTATTTAATCTCTCAACTCTCATCAATTTTATAGCCCAGTCTGCTGACACTGATTTTTGAGAATCCTCTGGTTTCTTGTGTGTACTATGAAAAAGCAAAATATCACTAGTTTGTTTATAGCCCTATCTTCATCTATAAAATGTTTACTTTCACCTGCTCCCTCTACTTTGTGAAATATCTGGGTGCTTGAAGAACTTCATGTGAAATCATCAAAAACCAAGAGGAATCCACTTCAAGCAGGCATGGCATTCCTGGAAGAGTTCTAGTGTGACATCTGTGAGTCTTTATGGTTCCAGGATGGGATGTTCACATTTCCAAAGAGACATCCAGGAGATCCATAAAAAAATGGCAGAGTCTATGTGAGTGTAGCAATGCTTTAAACAGAAATTCTTATTGATGAGGGACAAGGTTTTTTTTAGGAGAATGGCCTATAAAATACTCTAATCCATACATGTCATCTAGTGATGACTGAAGTTTAAACACCTTCAATCACTAAAAGAGGGCTCAAAGGACTGGTAATGCAGATTCAGATGAAAGATAGCTTAATAACTTGAGTGTTTGTTCCTTGGGTGATCTGGAAATGAAGTTATACGGTATTTGGTAAGATGAATAGAATCAGTAATTTATGTCCAAACTGTTTTCTGCTTTACTGTAACACTATAGTTTATAATTAGGATAACAAATCTTGTAGTAAGTTTTCATTGTAGTTAGCCGCATGGAACTAAGATTCCTGGATATATTTGGTTGGAAATATTTTGCTTTGAAGATGAGAATTTCTAGGATGGAAATCAGGGTTGAGGTTCTCAGAGGTACTTGGTAAGGGCCAGCTGGTCCAACAGGCTCATGATATGTTGTTGTTGTTGTTATGTGTCGTCAAGTCGGACCCAACTCAGAGTGACCCCTCCTTGGGTTGTTGAGGCAGTATCCCTATGGAAGTAGATTGCTCAACCTTCCTTCTGAGGAGTGGCTGGTGGATTTGAGCTGTCAGCCTTCTGGTTAGCAGTCAAGTGCCTTAGGCACTATGCTACCAAAGCTCCCAGCTCATGATATAGTTGTGAAATATTTTGGAGGTATGCCTCATGAGATAAGGCAGGTATCCTATGCAAACAGGATGAGTAATCTCTTTTTATAGAAATTTAAAGCTGAGTATTGACAAGTGTTTTCCTGCGATGCTTCCCAGCATACTGGCCTTCAAACAAGGGAAGAGCTAAAGGAATTTTAATGTTTGATGCTTGACATCTTTGAACTTTCTTTTGATGACTATGTTTATGAAGTAATCCATTCAGAAGTATAATGGATTTTTTTCCTCCCTAAATTTGGCCATTGATTGTGTGATATACTGACTTTTACTTGGGTTCCTTCTGAAAGGTGTAATAAATACTAGAGCCAAACTTTCATGAATGAGAAGAGTCTTCCTAAGAACTTGGAAAAATTTCCTTAGGTGGCAGGGTGAGAAATTTTGTTTACTCTAGACTATAGTTTGATTAATCTATTCTTAATGGAGGGTGATCTTAGTTGGCAAGGGAAAAATGACATCTGCTATAAGGAGGCAGGTCAAGGGTATGGTGGGAAATCATACCTCTTGGGAATTGTAAGTGGACTATGGAGAAACTATAGTATGGCAGAGCCAAAGTAGCTATCTACCAAACCCATTTCCTCTTCTTTTACTGGAACACATGGACTATATGATACATCCTCCCTTATAAATAGATGTGAACATTTGACTGAATTCTGGCCAATGACACAAGATTGAAAGTGATATGTACCACTTATAGGTCTGACTCATAGAATACTTCTGTGTGAGATCTTCTGTATTTTCCTTTCTGTTGGCTTGAAGCAGATAAACATGGCAAATTTGAAGGGCACATGTCAAAGAGAAGAGTCAAAAACAACAGGAACTTGGGTTCTTGAATCACCGTTTGTAGGATACTTGCCCATCAACAAGGAATACATCTTTTGAACTTTATGTGAATGAAAAAATAAATGTCTTATTTTGTGCTTAGGCCATTCATACATTTATAGATTATTATAGCAGGTAAAATTTTATAAACTAAACCATATGCTTTAAAAATTAGGTTATCTATCTATCTACTAATCTCATGAAATGGTATAAATTTGAATTCTGGTGTCACATGCAAAATTCATGTCATGGTTACTATCAGAGTTAGCTTGGGATGAAGGTGAACCCCAGGAGCAGAGAATTAATCTCTGAACTGTGGCTTCTCCTGACCACATGATCCACTCCCACTTCAAACAAATCTTTACAGTGCTTGTTGTTGTTATGTGCCTTCGAGTCAGATCCTACTCACAGCGACCCCTCCTTGGGTTTCCAAGGCAGTATCACTATGGAAGTAAATTGCCCAACCTTCCTTTCGAGGAGTGGCTGGTAGGTTTGAACCTCCAGCCTTCTGGTTAGCAGTCAAGCGCCTTAGGCACTAAGCTACCAGAGCTCCTCCCTTATTTTATTAATAGAGGCAGGGTATTTCAATACAGGTTATTCTATCTTATTCTTATGCCATTTCCTTATCTTTTGTTAGCCAAAGAAGCTCATTTACTAGAGCTAGAAAACCAATTTATATGTATATTCTTCAATTCCATTCATTCTGCTACATAACTACTATATCTACAAATTTTACCATAACCAAAGCTTTAGTGCAAAAAACACTTCCAAGACTGAGAGATCTGTGAAAGCTGACACCTTGTAACTTGTTTAGAATGGCCTTCCAACACCTGGCATGCAGTAGCCACACAGTAAATATCTACAGATTATATTAAACAATGTTCTCAATAACTCAAGTAATTTTGGGGAAACCAGGGAAAACATGGTGATAAAACTAAGAAGAAATCTTTGTCTTTAACTTCTAGAATGTGGTAGATGCTATCCTTTAGTGTAACAGAACCACTTACTATAAAGGGAGGATGAGTTAATAATCATTCAAAAATAGGTGAAATGGTTCATGACAAATGAAAATTGGAGTCCCTGGATGTTGCAAATGATTAATGTGCTTGGCTGCTAATTGAAAGGTTAGCTAGCAGAATCCACCCTGAGATGCCTTGTAAGAAAGGCGTGGTGATCTACTTCTGAAAAAGTCAACTATTGAAAACTGGATGAAGTAGTTCTTCTCTGAAACACATAGGTTTCTATGAGTTGAAATTGGCTCAGTGTCAACTGGGAGAAAACAAACAAACAAAATCAAGGCCAAACTCTCAATTTAATTCCTGGTCATTGAGCTGTTTTCAAGAAATTGAGTAGATGGTGGATGTATCTATAAAATGAAATCTGCAAAATCCAATTAGTTTGTCACTTAACCCTATTTGTCTATATGTATATGCTTATTTATCTGATTGAACACATATCTGCTCTAGAAATCTAGTTCTGACTTTGAAGGAAAATGGAGAGTAGACAGTTGTCTGGGAGGAGTGATTTAAATGCTGACCAAAAAGTTCCCAGCCTAAAAATATCTCTCTGACTTGACTTTGATCTCTAAAACAAGGAGGACTTTTTTCTTTTACTATGTCATTGACCTCATTAGATACACTAGGAAGGATAACATACTACATAGCTATTAGTCATTAATGCATTAGTGCAAATGATTTTCAACTAGGGCCAATTTTGCCCTTCAGGGGAAGTTGGCACTATGTAGAGACATTTTTGGATGTGAGAACAAAGAGGAGGGGGTTGTGCTCCCAGCATCTAGTGGGTAGAGACCAGAGATACTGCTGAACACCCTACAATGTGTAAGGCAGCTCCCTTTTCTCCAAGAAATAAGCATCTGCCCCCCAAATTCGATAGTGCTGAGGCTGAGAAACCCTGTCAATTCATTGATAGACCCTTCTCAAAAGACAGTTAGCAAAGGTTTTGAGAGCTGGAGGGTAGGATAGATAAAATAAATAAATAAATAAATAAATTGTGAAGTTGGAAGACGAATGCTGGGACATGTTCTCAACCCAGAGCAAACCCACTACAATCGAGCCAATTCCAACTCATAGTGACTCACAGGCTACTGGCCAATGTATTTGAAATGAAAATGAAAGAAGTACTTCTTCCCAGGAAAACTGCCAAATCTAATATTGTTCTTTTCAAATAACATGGTTTTGGTTTCCTTTTTTAAAAAATTTTATTGTGTTTTGGGTGCAAATTACAAAGCAAATTTATTTTGCATTCAACAGTTCATGCACATTTTATTTCACACCCTAATTAATATCCCCAACTATAAAAAAAGCTCTCCTCCCCTCCCATCCCTGTGACTAGCCCTTCCCTGTGCCCTTCCTAACTTTGCATTCCTGTCTGTCCAGCTTTCCCTCTATGTGAATGCTGCCCCTCTGGTGTCTCATGGCTGATTGCTCTAAGGGGTGCATCTCCCTAGAGTAGGTGGGTGCATCACCCTGGGGTAGGTGTTTTGAATGTAGGTCTTTCTGCTGTTGGGCTGAGAGCAAGTCCATGGGAGTGAGTCCATTTCTAGGCCCAAATGGTAACCTGGGGCCATAGTCTCAGGGTTCCACCAGTCTCTATATGACCAGTAATTCTGGTCATTTTGTGTTTTTGAATTTTGTTCCACAATTTTCCTCCCTCTCTATCCAGGATCTCCAGGTTTGATCCTTTTCCGAGTGGTTTACATTGGTAGCCAGGTACCATCTAGTTCTTCTGGTCTTAGGGTCATGAAGGCTCAGGTCGTTGTGGTCCATCTTATCCTTGGACTAATTGTTTCCAGATTCCTTTGATTTTCTTCACTATCTTTGATTCAAATGAGAGGAAATCAATAGTTACATCTTAGATGATCACTTGAAAGCTTTTAAGACCCTAGTCGCTACTCACCAAAGTAGGTTATAAAACAAGATTTTTACATACTATGTTGTGCCAATTGAACATGATGTTCACATAGACTACTATGCTCCCAAGTCAGCAGGCCTGGTGACTCTTTCTCTCAAAGTGTTTAGTTGTCTCTGAGAAGTTACTCCAACTCTGTGCTCTGTTGCTTCTGTAATGTATGTGGCAAATTTTGTAGCACAAGTACATACATAAGATTGTTGTTGTTGTTAGGTGGGGTCGAATTTTTTCTGACTCATAGTGAACCTATGCACAGCAAAACAAAACACTGCCTGATCCTGCATCAGCCCCATAATCCTTACTTTACTTGAGCCCATTGTCGCAGCCACCATGTCAATCCATCTTGTTGAAGGCCCTTCCTTCTTTCATCGACCCTCCACCTTACCAAGCATGACATCCTTCTCCAGGGAATCCCTTCTGACAACATGACCAAAGTAGGTGAGATGAAGTCTGGCCATTCTTGCTTCTAAGGAGCATTCCACCTGCACTTCTTCCAGTACAGAGTTGTTACTTATTTTAGCAGTCCATAGTACTTTCAGCATTCTTCACCAACACCACAACTCAAAAGCATTGACTCTACTTTGGTCTTCCTTATTCATTGTCCAGCTCTCACATGCATATGAAGCAATTGAAAATACCACGGCTTGTGTCAGGCACACCTTAGTACTTAAGGAGACATCTTTGCCTTTCAGCACTTGAAAGAGGTCTTTTGCAGCCAATTTGCCCAGCGCTACACATCGTCTGATGTCTTGACTGCTGGTTCCATTGGTGTTGATTTTAGAACCAAGTAATATGAAGTCTTGATGAATTCAATCTTTTTTCCATTTATCATGATGTTGCTTATTGGTCAGTTGTGAGGATTTTTGTTTTCTTTATATTGAGGTATAATCCATATTGCAGACTGTAGTTTTCAATCTTCATCAGTAAGTGCTTCAAGTCATCCTCACTTTCAGCAAGCAAAGTTGTGTAATCAGTGTACAACAGATCAAAACACTGCCCAGTCTTGTGCCAGCTCCACAGTCCTTGCTATACCTGAGCCCATTTGTAGCCACTGTGTCAATCCATCTTATTGAGGGCCTTCCTCTCTTTTGTTGACTCTCCACCTTATGAAGCATAACATCCTTCTCCAGGGAATGAACTCTTCTGATAATATGACCAAAGTAGGTGAGAAGAAGTCTGGTCATTCTCACTTCCAAGGAGCATTTCGGCTGCACTTCCTCCAGGACAGATCTGTTAGTTCTTTTAGCAGTCCATGGTACTTTCAGCATTCTTCACCAGGACCACAACTCAAAAGAATCAACACTTCTTCAGTCTTCATTATTCATTGTCCAGCTCTCACACGCATATGAGGTAATTGAAAATATCATGGCTTGTGTCAGGCTCACCTTAGTCCTCAAGGAGACATCCTTGCTCCTTAGCACTTGAAAGAGTTCCTTTGCAGCTGACTTGCCCAGAGCTATACGTCATCTAATGTCCTGAGTGCTGCTTCCATTGGCATCAATTGTAGAAACAAGCAATGTGAATTCTTTGACAACCTCAATCTTTCCTCAATTTATTGTGATGCTGCTTATTGGTCCAGTTGTGAGGATTTTTGTTTTCTTTATATTGAGATGTAATCCATACTGCAGACTGTATTCTCCAATCTTCATCAGTAAGTGCCTCAAGTCATCCTCACTTTCAGTAAGCAAAGTTCTGTAGGTTTCAGAAGAGAGGGTTAAGCATATTCAAAAAAATTTCAGGAATTTGGGCATGAGGTAGTTGATGGTTGCCTGAAATTTCGTTCACTTCGGTTTAAAGGGACAGTAGCATTTTGAGCCACTGCACTTGTGTGCTGCATGAGTCACACCAGCTTCCTGTCATTAGCTGTTCAGGGCTTAGGCAGAGAAGAGAGTGTTTGTTCGCAGTACCTTTGTTTCTCTCTGTCCCACTGCACATGTCCATAGGCCAGAGTTAATTTTCAAACAAAATTAATTAATTATGTTTTCTAAGACATATTAATGCGTTTATCACCTGTGCCTAAGGAAATAGCTGGAAAGAACGTTTTTGTTTCATTCAGTTCTTAAGGAACTGAGTTTATTGTATTTATTCCTCTGTTTCCAACTGGGGTCCTTTTAGTCGTAACCGGGGTGGGGAAATAATTGAGCATAATTACGTTTACTTGTTTATTCCCAACCAGGGTCCTATCTGCTCTAATTATCTGCCTTAACCAGGGTGGGAGAAAGAGTCAAGTTTGACTTTACTCAGTTTCATGTTCTTCCCTTTTGGTTTTCTAACTCCAAGTCTTTGCACCTTATAGTAATTGGCTTTGTCTGCTCAAGCTGGTCTTTGAAATCTTCAGTTCTTTTATCTTTCCATTTCTTCCTTTTGCTTTAGCTACTCTCCAATCAAGGACAAGTTTCAAGAGTCTCGCCTGTCATCCATTTTGGTCTCTTCTTTTCTCATCTTTTTAGTGACCTCTTGCTTTCTTCACGTATGATGTTCTTGATGTCATCCCACAATTATTCTGGTTTTCGGTCATTGGTGTTCAATGCATCAAATCTATTCTTTAGATGGTCTCTATATTCAGGAGGGATATATTCAAGATTATATTTTGACTCTCATGGACTTGTTTTAATTGTCTTTAACTTCAAGGTCAACTTGCATATGAGCAGTTGATGATCTGTTCCACAATCAGCTCCTGGCCTTGTTTTGGCTGAAGATATTGAGCTTTTCCATCTCTTCTTGCCACAAATGTAGTCAGTCTGATTCCCATGTGTTTCATCTGGTGAAGTCCATGTGTACAGCTGCTTTTGTGTTGTTGAAAAAGGGTATTTGCAATAATTAAGTCATTGCTTTTGCAAAATTCTATCATGTGATTTCCAGCATTACTTCTGTCACCAAGGCCAAATTTTCCAACTACCAGTGATTCTTCTTTGTTTCCAAATTTTGCATTACAGTCACTAGTGATAATTAATACATCCTGATTGCATGTTTTGGCAATTTCAGACTGCAGAAGGTGATACAAATCTTCAATTTCCTCATCTTTGGCTTTGGTGGTTGGTGCATAAATTTGAATAATAGTCATATTAACTCGTCTTCCTTGCAGGCATATGGATATTATCCTATCACTGACAGCATTGTGCTTCAGGACAGATCTTGAAACATCCTTTGTGATGATGAATGCCACACCATTCCTCTTCAAGTTGTCATTCCCAGCATAGTAGATCATATGGTGGTCTGATTCAAAATGGCCAAAACCCGGCCATTTCAGCTCCCTAATGCCTAAGATATCAATCTTGATGCATTCCATTTCACTTTTGACAATTTTCAATTTTCCTAGATTCATACTTCATACATTTCATGTTCTAATTATTAATGGATGTTTTCAGTAGTCTCTCCTCAGTTTGAGTTGTGCCACGTCAGCAAATGGAAGTCTTGAAAGCTTTACCTTATCCATATCAGTAAGGCTGGTTTTACTCTGATGATGCAGCTCTTTCCAAGTCCTATTTTGTGAGCCTTCTAACCTAAGTGACTCATCCTTCTCCTCTATATTGGACAATATTTCCAGACTATTCATACAGTCGTGCAGTAATGTATCAGACAGTGTTTCTCTGCTATTCATAAGGATTTCCCTGGCCAGTTCTTTGAGAAGTGGATGGCCTCTTCCTTCTTCCTAGTCTGTCTCAGTCTGCAAGCTGTGCTGAAACCTGTGCACCATGGGCACCCTGCTGGGTTTGAAACACTGGTGACACAGCCTTAAGACTCACAGCAACACATCACCACAGTTGGACAAACCAACAGACAAATTTGTCTCCCTTAGCTATTTGAAACCTCTCCAACCTCCCCATACCTGGATCCCTACTGCTGCCTCCTCACTCTGTCCTGGACCCCTTGGCCTTTTTCTGTCCTTTTTCCCACTTTCCCACCTTGCCCCTTGTGGGGCGTGGCCTGTGTTCCCTTCCCTAACCTGGATCCCTGCAGATGACTCCTCCATACATAAGATTATCTTCAGCCAAATTGATTTTTGGTCTAGGGTATATTTCTGTTCACCTTCCCCCACCTTGTCTTCTCACCTGTCTATAGGTACCTGGTGTTTGGTGTTAGCGGTAATGCAGTATTGTTCATGGACTACTAGTATTTGCCTCTGTTATCTATATCTTAAGTGCATGTTTCAGTGTTGTTCCTTTCCCCAATGTTGTCATGCTAGTCACAGACTCTTTCCATACCATCCCTTCCCTCACCAAAATCAACATGTGACCCCCAACTAGTCTGAAGTTTTTTTCCCCCTGCCCTCCCATTCCTGGGAACCAACAAAGTGAATTTATGGTGGTGTTGTCTTAAGTTAACAAAGGTCAGTAGAGGCCATGGGGGCAGAAGAGGGGGAAGGCCAGGGATCATTGAACTGGAGTCAATATTGGCCTCTTTTGCATGTGTCTTACTCTGTCTATTTTGGAGCCTGGGGGAGGATGCTTTTAGTAGATCTTCATACCTCACCTCAGATTTCTGAAGGCACACCTGTCCTCTGAGATTCCTGGGTATGTTTCTAGCAGATAAATAGACACCATCTCTCCTTTTCTCTAATTCTGTCTATCATCCCTTTTCAGAATCTGACACATTAAGCCACCACCACTTGCTCATCCTGCCAAAATTATGAACTTAACCTCTTAAAGTGAGGATCTTCTATTAACTCCAGTTTGATATCATGTAATATCACAGGACCATGAAACTAGAAGGGACCTGAGAAATCATCTCTTCTTATTCCCTTAATTGCAGCATGAGAAAAGCAAGTAAGGTCCAAAGAAGGTAAAGGATTTATCTTGCATCATAATGGAAAAGGTGGGATTAGATTTAAATTTACCATCTCCAAATCTGATGCTTTCTCTACTCACTGTCATATTGTTTTTAATAAAAATCAATTATTGAACCAGAGAGAAGCTCAAGGAAATCTTTGTTCTTTGTGATATTTTACAAGTTAAATGTATATCTATTTCACTGTCATGGATTCCAAATTAAGTTTTTTATAAAGCAAAATTAAATCACTATTTCTTAATTTGCCTCTGAAATTTGTTTGCATTCTACTTACTATTGCTGTGTAACAATTGCACCAATCTCAGTGGCTTAAAGCAAGCATTTTATTTTGCTTACAATTTTGTGTGTCAGGCATGTGGTAAGGATGCAGCTGAGATGTTCTTCCTTGGTGTCTTTTATGTGGTTGTAGTCAGAAGTCAGGTGGGACTGCAATTATTTGAAGGCTCAACTGGTTTGGACATCAAGATTGCTCACTCATGGGTGACAACTGATGTCAAATGTAGGCTGAGAGCTCAACTGGGGCTATTTACTAGAGCATCAAGGAACTTGTGTGGTGCAGTGTCTAAGGCATTTGACTGCCAGAAGGTTGGCGGTTCAAACTCACCAGCCACTGTGCAGAAGGAAGACTGGCCAATATATTTCTGTAAAGATTTACTGCCTTGGAAACCCAATGGGCATGATTATGAGTCAGAGTTTACTTGATGGCAGTGGGTTTTCTTCTGGTCTTTTGACTGGAGCACCAGATGAACTTTCCATATGGTTTGTACTTCCTTTCAGTGTGGTTGCCTTAGGATACTCAATCTTCTTGCATTGTGGTTTGGAGGCTTCTGATGTCAGGACCCCAGTTGCCTGGGCATATGCTGTATTGCTTTTTTATGACCTAGTCTTGAGAAGTTGTGCGGTGTCACTTCTGCTACTTTCTTTTTGGTAATAAGAGAGTCGCTAGGCCAAGATTGAAGGGCAGGGACAAAGAACTCACCTCTCAATGGTAGATTAACAAAGGTTTTGTGGACTCTAGAATCAAATCATAGTTTGGACTCTAGAATCAAATCATTTTCATTAAAGAAATAGTAATTTCATTATGTTAGAATGTCATGATATTTTTTTCCAAACTTTCTAGATTTTAAAACTCAATTCAGAAAATATTCAGAAAGAATTTTTTTGCTCTCTGGCAAGTTATTGAACTGCTCCTGGCCCCAGTTTCCTCATTAGTACAATAGGAATAATGGTTTACAAATTGCAGTATTCAGGAGTAAATGATATCTGAAACAAAGTGGAAACACTGTGGTAATATTCATGTTATTGGCTGTATGGAAAGCTTATTCATATGCTGATGCTTATTTCTTAACCTTCCACCTCTACTGAATATTTTCTTAAAACCAAATTTTCAGAAGGTTGTTAGGTGCTGTCAAGTTGACCTGACTCCTGGCGACCTTATGCACAGTGAGATCAGACCATTGTGATTGGTTGATTTTTGGAAGTAGATCACCAGGCATTTCCTCCTAGCACATCTTATTCTGAAGTTCTGCTGAAACCTTTCCATCATCATAGCAACACGTAAGCCTCACTGACAGATGGTGGCTGTGCTTGAGGAGTGTTAGGAATAGAGCCTGGGCCTCCCACACGGAAGGTAAGAACTCTACCTCTGAACAACTACTGCCCTCTTTCAGAGGGTAGGAGAAGCCATTATCTGCCAGTTTAGAGAGTCCTCAGGTGGTGAGGAGAGGTCATAAGATGGTAAATATAAGGACATCAGAGTCAAACATTTCCTGTTTCATAATTTTGTTTTAGACTAGCTAATTAAGAATTAGCTAATCAGAGGACTGGCAAAGGGCATCTTCTCAGTTTTGGGAATAAATATGCCTCTAGGAGGCAGACTTTAGCTTCCCTATCTTAGATTCTTTTTAATCCTTCATGTGTGTTGCTGAGGTGGTAGGTTCAGATAGAATCAAGGAATGAGTGGCAGCTGCTGGTTGAAGCAAGAAAGCAACAATTTACTTCCTCAACATTAGTGCTGAGCTTTGGACCGTAGACACCTGGAAGTGTTACTTCATGTTGTGTTTAGAATTCATTCAAAAAAGCTGAAAACAGTTTGGCAGTTCTTTTTACTAATCCTTAATTCTAACCTGCAAGTTTCTGTGCTGTAATTTATCAACTGTGTTTTGGAGGAACTTCACAGCCTTCTTAGAAATAGAGATGAAGCTTGTGTTCCAAAGAGCATAATTTAAAAGAAATCAAGAGAATTTTTCAGGGATTCGATGCCACTGATTGCTGTCATTATTATTATGACTTCGAACTGTTACCATTTACTGAGCGACAACAAATCTATCAGACATTGACAAAGCACATGATTCCAAATTGTTTCTGCCTCACCTTTTTCATATGTTTTAAATACGTTTTCTCCTCTCATTAGAGTGTGCTACTAAATTGATAACATTGTGACCTGCTTGGAAAATTGGTCCAGGAAAGTTGTATCAAAGACTCTTCAGACCTATTTTATTTTATTTTTTTTACTTTTATTTTGCTGAAAACATACACAAGACATTCACAAATATAACAACTTCCATATTTACAGCTCAGAGACATTGACCACATTTTTTCATGTTGTGCTACCATTGTGGTTATCCTTTCCCAAAACATACCACCACCTATTAGCATAAACTCAATGCCCCTCCAATAAAAGCTTCCTCTTTCCTCCTCCTTCCTATCCCTGATAACCACTAATAATCTTTGATATATATACCAGACTGAGAGACAGACTCAGAAGAAGGAAAAGGCCATCGATTTCTCAAAAAATTGGCCAGGGAAAGCCTTATGAATAGCAGAGAAACACTGTCTGATACATTACTGGACAGCTTTATGAATAGCCCTGAAACATTGTCTTAAGGCACTCAAAATATGACTGGGAAAGAGCTGTCTCATCAGAGAAGAACTGACCTTAGTGATACAGATAAAATAAAGCTTTTGGGATCTCCATTTGCCGACGTGGCACAACTCAAACTGAGGAGAAACAGCTGCAAACATCCATTAATAATCAGAACATGGAATGTACGAAGTAAGAATCTAGGAAAATTGGAAGTTGTCAAAAGTGAAATGGAACACATAAAGATTGATATCCTAGGCATTAATGAGCTGTCAGTGATAGCATATTATCCATATGCCTACAAGGAAGTCCAGTTATTACTATTATTATTCAAATTTACACACCAAATACCAAAGTCAAAGATAAAGAAATTGAAGATCTTTATCAACTTCTGCAGTCAGAAATTGACCGAACATGCAATCAAGATGTGCTGATTATCACTGGTGATTGGAAAGAATCACTGGTAGCTGGAAATTTGGCCTTGGTGATACAGATAATGCTGGAGATCACATGATAGAATTTTGCAAGATCAATGACTTATTCATTGCAAACACTGTTTTTCAACAAAACAAACAGTGGCTATACACGTGGACTTCACCAGATGGAGTACATAAGAATCAGATTGACTACATCTGTGGTAAGAGGCAATGGAGAAGCTCAATATCTTCTGTCAAAACAAGGCCAGGAGCTGATTGGAAACAGAGCATCAACTGCTCATAGGCAAGTTCAAGATGAAGCTGAAGACAATTAAAAGAAGTCCATGAGAGCCAAAATATGACCTTGAATATGTTCCTCCCAAATTTAGAGACCATCTGAAAAATAGATTTGATGCATTGAACACCAATGACCAAAACCCAGAGGAATTGTGGGATGACATCAAGAACATCATTCATGAAGAAAGCAAAATGTCATTAAAAGACAGGAAAGGAAGAAAAGACCAAATGGATGTCAGAAGAGACGGAAACTTGCCCTTGAACAGAGAGTGTTGTTGCTGTTGTTGTTATATGTCATCAAATCAGACCTGACTCATAGAGACCCCTCCTTGGGTTTCTGAGGCAGTATCACTATGGAAGTAGATTGCCCCATCTTCCTTCTGAGGAGTGGCTGGTGGGTTTGAACCACCAGCCTTCTGGTTAGCAGTCAAGTGCCTCAGGCACTATGCTACCAGAGAGTAGCTAAAGCAAATGGAAGAAATGACAATATAAAAGAGCTGAATAGAAGATTTCACAGAGCAGCTCGAAGAGAAAAAGTCAATTATTATAATGAAATGTGCAAAGACCTGGAGTTAGAAAACAAAAAGGGAAGAACACACTCAGCATTTCTCAAGGTGAAAGAACTGAAGAAAAAATTCAAGCCTCGAGTTGCAATGTTGAAAGATTCTCTGGGCAAAATACTGAATGATGCTGGAAACATCAAAAGTAGATAGAAAGAATATACAGAGTCACTGTACAAAAAAGAATTGGTTGATATTCAGCAATTTCAGGAGATGACATATGATCAAGACCCAATGGTATTTAAGGAAGAAGTTGAAGCTGCACTGAAGGAAATGGTGAAAAAAAAGGTTCCAGGAATTGACAGAATACCCCCTGAGGTGTTTCAGCAAATGGATACTGTGCTGGAGGCACTTAGTCATCTATGCCAAGAAATTTGGAAGGCAGGTACCTGGCCAACTGACTGGAAGAGATCCGTATTTGTATCCATTCCAAAGGAAGGTGATCCAACAAAATGTGGAAATCATCGAACACACAAGGAAAATTTTGCTGAAGATAATTCAAAAATGGTTGCAGCGGTGTATTGTCAGGGAAATTCCAGAAATGTAAGCTGGATTCAGAAGAGGATTTAGAATGAGGGATATTATTGCTGATGTTAGATGGATCTTGGCTTTAAGCAAATACCAGAAAGATATTTACCTATGTTTTATTGACTATACAAAAGCACCTAACTGTGTGGATCTTAACAAATTATGGATAACATTGAGAAGAATGAGAATTCCAGAACACTTAATTGTGCTCATGGGGAACCTGTATGTAGACCAGGAGGCTGTCATTCGAACAGAACAAGGGGATACTGCATGGTTTAAAATCAGGAAGGGAGTGTGTCAGGGTTGTATTTTTCACAATACTTATTCAATCTGTATGCTGAGCAAATGATCTGAGAAGCTAGACTATATGAAGAAGAATGTGGCTTCAGGACTGGAGGAAGAATAATTAACAACCTGTGATACAATGATGACACAACTTTGCTTGCTGAAAGTGAGGATGACTTGAAGCACTTACTGATGAAGGTTGAAAACTACAGTCTGCAATATGGATTACACCTCAATATAAAGACAACAAAAATCTTCACAACTGGACCAATAAGCAACACCATGATAAATGGAGAAAAGATTGAAGTCATCAAGATTTCATATTACTTGGTTCTACAATCAACACCAATGGAACCAGCAGTCAAGATGTCAGACGACGTGTGACACTGGGCAAATTGGCTGCAAAAGACGTCTTTCAAGTGCTGAAGGACAAAGATGTCTCCTTAAGTACTAAGGTGCACCTGACACAAGCCATAATATTTTCAATTGCCTCATATGCATGTGAGAGCTGGACAATGAATAAAGAAGACCAAAATAGAGTCAATGCTTTTGAGTTGTGGTGTTGGTGAAGAATGCTGAAAGTATCATGAACTAACAACTCTGTCCTGGAGGAAGTGCAGCTGGAATGCTCCTTGGAAAGCAAGATGGCCAGACTTCGTCTCACCTACTTTGGTCATGTTGTAAGAAGGGACCATTCCTTGGAGAAGGATGTTGTGCTTGGTAAAGTGGAGAGTCAACAAAAGCGCTGAAGGCCCTCAATAAGCTGGATTGACACAGTGACTACAACAATGGGTTCAGGTATAGCAAGGATTGTGGAGTTGGCACAAGACTGGGCAATGTTTCAATCTGTTGTACATAAGATTGCTATGAGTCAGAGATGATTCAGTGGCACCTAACAACACCAATACATACAGAATATTATAGATAGATAAATATATAGATAGATAGATCTGATCTATCAATCTTTTTTTTTTTTTTTTTTTTAACCTGTCTATAAATTTTCCCTCCCTTCCCTCCCATCTCTGGTACTCATTTTTGTCGAGTTGGATCCGACTCATAGCGACCCTTCCTTGGGTTTCTGAGGCAGTATCACTACGGAAGTAGATTGCCAGTCTTCCCTCCGAAGAGTGGCTGGTGGGTTTGAACCACCAGCTTCTGGTTAGCAGTCATATGCCTTAGGCATTACACCACCAGAGCTCAAAGTTTCCTTCTATGTATAAACCTTTTCTTGACTTTTACAATAGTGGACTAATACAGTATTTGTCCTTCTGTGATTGACTTATTTCACTCAGCATAATGTTCTCCAAGTTCATCCACATTATGTGGTGTTTTGCCGATTCTACATTGTTCTTTAGGATTGCATAGTATTCCATTGTGTGTATGTACCACAGTTTGTTTATTCATTCCTCAGTTGATGGGCTCTTATGTTGTTTCCATCTCTTTGCTATCGTGACTAGTGCTGTGATGAACACAGGTGTGCATATATTTGTTCATGTCCTGCCTCTCACTTTTTTAGGATATATATCTGGATTATAACCATAGGTATAGAAGTTAGGATTTATAGCACATATTTTTGAGGAACATAATCCATAACGAAGAGCTCTGGTAGCATAGTGCCTAAGGCACTTGACTACTAACCAGAAGGCTGGCAGTACAAACCCACCAGCCACTCCTTGGAAGAAAGTTTGGGCAATCTACTTCCATAGTGATACTGCCTCAGAAACCCAAGGAGGGGTCACTATGAGTTGGGGCCAACTTGATGGCACATAACAACAACAAAAACCTGGTAATGGGATTGCTAGATCAAATGGTACTTCTATTTCTAACTTTTTAAGGAATCATTGTATCAATTTCCACAGCGGTTGTATCATTCTATAGTCCCATCAATAGTGTATGAGAGTCCCAATCTCTCCACATCCTCACCAGCATTTTTCATTTTCTGTTTTGTTGAACTTTGCTGTAAGTGCTGTGGTGGATTGATATCTCATGACTGTTTTGATTTGAAGGGCCTAAGGCATTTGACTGTTAACCAGAAGCCTGGTGGTTCAAACCCACCAGCCACTCCTCCAAGGGAAGACTGGCAATCTACTTCCATAGTGATACTGCCTCAGAAACCTAAGAAGGGATTGCTATGAATCAGATCCAACTCGATGGCAGTGAGGGTGTTTTTTTTTTTAAATGGCTAATGATAATGAACATTTCTTCATGTGTTTGTTGGCTGCCTGAATATCTTCTTTGGTGAAGATATTTTGATTTCCCTTTCTTGCCTTATTGCCCTGGCTAGGACTTCCAATACAATGTTGCATAGAAGTGGAGATGGTTTCAGTCTCTCTCCACTGAGAATAATGTCTTCTGTTGTCTTTACATATATGCCCTTTGTTTTGTTGAGGAATGTCCCTTCTACTCCTATTTTGCTGAGAGCTTTGATGAAGAATGGCTATTGGATTTTATCAGATGAGTTTCTTTTCCTTTATTTTACTTATGTGGTGGATTATGCTGATTGTTTTCCTAATGTTGAACCATCCTTGCGTACCTCGTATGAATCCCACTTGGTCATGATGTGTTAGTTTTTTGATATGTTGTTGGAGTCTATTGGCTAGGATTTTGTTGAAGAGTTTTGCATCTATATTCATGAGGAATACTGGTCTGTAGTTTTTCCTTTTATTGATGTCTTTGCCTGGTTTTGGTATCAGAGTTATGCTTGCTTCATAAAATGAATTGAGGAGGATTCCATCCTTTTCTATGTTTTGGAATAGTTTTAGTAGAATTGGTGTCAGTTCTTCTCTGTATGATGGGTAGAATTCTCATATGAAACCATCTGGGCCAGGACTTTTTTTCAGTTGGTAATTTTTTTTTTTTTATATATAACATGTTCAATTTCTTCTTTTGTTATGCGTCTGTTCAAATTTTCTACCTCAGTATGTGTTAGTTCAGGTAAGTAGTGTGTTTCTATAAATCTGTCCATAGGTTTTCAAATTTGTTGGAGTACAGTTCTTCATATTATCCTGATATTATTCTTTGTATTTCTGTTGGTTCTATTGTGACATCATCCATTCCATTTTTTTTTTTGTGTGTGTCTTTTCCTTTGTTAAACTTGCCAGTAGTTTGTCTATTTTATTAATCTTTTCAAAGAACCAACTTCTAGTCTTGTTGATTTTTTCTATTGTCTATTTTTTGTTTCATTTATTTCTGCTTGATTATTTATTATATTATATATATATATTTTTCTTCTGGTGACTGTAGGATTTTTTTCTGCTCCTTTTATAATTGTTGGAGATGTGGGTTAAAGTGTTGATTTTGGCTCTTTCTTATTTTTTGATATGTGCATTTATTGTTATAAATTGCCCTCTGATATCTGCTTTTGTTGTGTCCAAAGATTTTGGTATATTGTGTTTTAATTCCTGTTTGATTCAAGACATTTTTAATTTCAATTTTTATTTCTTCTATTAACTAGTCATTTTTAAGGAGAGTGTTATTCAATTTCCATTTGTTTGCTGTTTTTCTGTTGGTCTTCCTAGTGTTGATTTCTAATTTTATAACATTGTGATCTGAGAAGATGTTTTGCAGTGTTTCAATGTTTTTAAGTTTATAGATGCTTGCTTTGTGGCCTAACAGGTAGTGTATCCTGGAGAATGTTCCACATGTGTTGGAAAAGAGTGTGTATTTTGCTGTTATTGGGAGAAGTGCTCTGTAGATATCTATGATGTTAAGTTGGCTGATTGTACTATTTAGTTCTGCATGTTTGTTGAGTTTCTTCCCAGTTTTTCTATCTTTCATTGAAAGTGGTGTATTAAAGTCTCCTACTATTACTGTGGAGTCATCTATTTGTCTTTTCTATTCTGTTAAATTCTGCTTCATGTATTTTGAGGCTCTTTCATTGAGCACATAGATATTTATTATGGTTATGTCCTCTTGTTCAATTGATCCTTTAATAATTACATAATATCTTTCTTCGTCTCTTATGGTAGTTGTTGTCTTAAAGACTATTTTATCCAAAATTAGTATTGCCTGCCCTGTTTTGGTTGCCATTTGCTTGATATATCTTTTTCCAACCTTTGATTTTCAGTCAATTTTTTCTTTGTTTGTTAGCTGAGTCTCTTGTAGACAGCATATTGATAGGTCATGTTTTCTTATCCAGTCTGCAACTCTCTGTGTCTTGAGTGGTGTATTTATTCCATTAACATTCAGTGCAATTATCAGCAAATATGAATTTATTAATATCACTTTGTTATGTGTTTCTTAATGGTGTTGCTGATTTCTTTGTTCCATATAATTTTCTGTGCTGAGCTCATTTTGTTTATGAATCATGCAGTCATCTCCTTTGTTGCTATTGTTATAATATTTGCTAAATATATGTGCTTGTCCTCTTACTTATTTTGATCTAAATGTTTATTATTTTTCTTTGATGTTACCCTGTGATTTATTATTTCCTTTCCCAATTTAAAACAGTCTGCTTTAAATTGTCTTGACACAATTGTCTTGACTTCCTCACCATTTAGAAGTTCCATAACTACACTATTTATTCCCTTTGTTTGGTTTGTAGTTGTCCTTATTTACTAATTGATGTTCCATGTTTACAGTCTTGTAAGCTTATGTTACTTTGGATATTTCAATTACTGAGTTGGTTTCTGGGTTATGTCATCATGCATGTTAATCATCAGTTGCTGTTTGCTGTTGTTGGTTCTCTATTGGAAGGACTCTCTTTTGTAAGACTGGTCTGATTTTAACAAATTCCCTTAATTTCTGCTTATCTGGAATCTCCTAATTTCACCCTCATATTTGAGGGATGATTTTGCTGGGTATATAATTCTTGGTTGGAGATTTTTTTTCTTTTAGGTTTTTATATATTGTGGTAGTTATATTTGTGTTCAACTTGGCTAGGCCTGGTTGAGTGTCTGGGAGGCTGGTGGTCATTATTCCCTATGATGAGACTGGCAATCAACTCCGTGGTGGGATTTACCACAAGCAGCTGAGTAGCTGCCTTTGGCATGTGGTCTGCTTCATGTATATAAGTAGCAGCTTTTGGAATGGTCTCTAACTTATGGCATGCTTGAACCCTCCCAAGCCGACCTTGGGACTTACAATGGATTTGAATTACTTACCTGTCACGTGGTTTGGTAACATTGGGACTGTGCCATTTTATTTGTCAACTTTGGGTTTGTTAGCCTCAGCAGCCAGTAGCTAACTGCTTGAGTGAAGAGGTGCCTCTAGCTTCAGTGGGCCAGGAGTAAGAGGCAAAGCTGAAGCCCAAGGTTGAGGGCTTTCACACAACCCCTAGAGCTTGGCACTTTGAACTTGGACTTAAAGCTTCCAAATTGTAAGAATAAACTGTTTTTTAAGGCCATCCCATTTGTGGTATATTCTTCTCAGAGTGGCACTAGGTAACCAGAACATATATATCATCCCATTACCTTCCTGCCTGCATGGTTTCTGCCTAAAAATCAGAGCGTAGTTTATAGGTTGCCCTTTACAGGTAACTTTTAATTTTTCTCATGTTGCTTTCAGAATTATTTCTTTGTCTTTATTTTTGGTGAGCTTGATTATGATATATCTTGGAGATTTTCTTTTAGGTTCTATCCTGCTTGGGATTCGTTGAACTTCTTGAATGGATATTCTTGTCTTTTATCATATTAGGAAAATTCTCTTCAAAAAAGTCATCCACAATTTTCTGTGTGGTTTTATCTTTCTGTTCTGGAATTCTGATTGCATGTAGGTTATTCCTCCTTAGGGTATTCCACATGTGTCTTTGGTTTTCTACATTTTGTTTTGATTTTTTGTCTCATGGATCCCTTGACAAAGTAGTATTGAGATATTTGTCTTCAATCTCATTAATTCTGTCTTCCATTGATTTGATTCTATTCCTTTGCCCCTTCAATGTGTTTGTTATCTATTCTGAAATGTTAGTATTAATGTGCTGGATTTCTGTTTGTTGTTTTTGTATTGTTTCTAATTTTTTCTTTATTTTGTCAATTTGTCCTTGTATTGTTTTCCTAAAATTTTCTAGAGTTTTATCTGTATTTTCCTTAATTTTGTTGGATTTTTCCTTGATCTTTTTAGTGTTTCCTTTGATCTATCTCTCAATCCATTAAAGCTATCTGAATATAATTCTTTTGAGTTCCAGTGTTGTTTCTTCCTCTGAGATGTTTTCTTGGTTTGTATCTTGGTCCCTTGTTTCTACTACTTCATCTGGCTTCTTTGTGTGGACTGTGATGATCTGTTTTCTCTGAGATATTTTGGTGGTGGTGCTATATTTATGTTAAATGTGTGAAAGAGAATGAGAGTATGTGAATAGAACTCTGTTAGCTGTTCATAAGAAGCAGGTGAGAGTGAGTTGAGGTGGTATTGGCTGCCATCTATCATTGGTCAGTTGGTGCAAAAGCAAGTGGTGGCCCTCACTCAGTGAGTGAGGCTGCAGGAGAAGCAGGTATGTTTGGGCTGTGTAGGAACAGTTGTTGTCTTCCACTCAGTTGGATAAATGAAAAAAAAAAAAAAAAAGCCAAAAATATATAAGCTATAGGACAAAAAAAACTGAAGTCACATAAACAAGAACAATCACACACACCAAAAAATGTAATAAATGAGAAGAAAAATTTTCAAAATGTATTAAAAAGGTAAAAGAAGTATAATGAGAAAAAGAGAAAAGAGAGGGAAAAAGGCCCAATAACTAGGGATGGAGGAATGAGAGAAAGCAACAAGAGTAAAAAAATAGAAAAAGAACCAGGGATGTGAAAGAGGAAAAAGAAATAAAAAGGAAGAAAGGAGGAAGATAAAAAGAATAACTTAAAAACAAACAATCAAAAACAGAACTCTTTTTGGGGGTAGGACACAGAATCCAGGCTTTGTCAGGGCATGAATCAGGATGGAATTCCTGATGGTCAAGAAGGTGTGTGGAGGCAGGGGATGGCCGCACCTCAGTTACCAAAAGTATGTGGGTTATAAGAATAACAAGAGGAATATTGCACTTCTCCAGTGGTCAGCCTCCAGTGTGGCTATCCATGCTCTCCTCGGCAAGCAGAGCCCACTCTTATGTCTCCTATCTCACAGACCACGTAAGAACATCACTTGGATGTAAGCAGAAACTTCTGCTTACAAATATTCAAGATGGCTGTGCCCTCAGGATAGCCACTGGAGTCCACAGTTTATCTCCTTCTTTGCTGTTTTCCATTCTGATTGTCAGGTACCAGTGCAGTCCTTTTCCATGCAGTCTTTAGTGAGCAGTGCCAATTCTTAGGTTGATACCATGATATATTCAAAGTGGCTGTGCCCCAGAGGACTGTGGACGGTGGTTGGGGAACAAATGGAGAAGGTGAAGAGAAAGGTGGCTGAGCTGTGGACTTTTGCCGGTCTGGAGGATGCTGCCATTTTGAAGGTTTAAAATGCAGCTTGACTATTTTGGATATTTAAAGAGACAGTGCTCTCGCAAATTTCTGTAACTTAAGAACACGTTCTGCTTTCCAGCAACCCCAAGGACACTCAGGGGCCTGCAAGACTGAAAAGCAACAGGCCAAC
>NW_006921737.1:6195777-6200446 GCF_000298275.1 Orycteropus afer afer | reverse complement strand
TCCTTACACGTTTTCACTCGGGTTCTTCTACTCAAACCAAATTCACTGCCATCTAATTGGTTCCAACTCACAGTGACCCCTCTTTATATTTCTGAGGTGATATCTCTATGGAAGTAGATTGTCCAAGGAGTGGCTGGTGGGTTGCCTTGCCAGCCTTCTGGTTAGCAGTCAAATGCCTTAGGCACTACACCACCAGATCTCATAGTTGGTATTTAATCCACTTTTTTATCCTTGCCTTCAAAGTTCAGGGTTCCAGGATCATCTTCTGTATTGGTTTCAGTTGGTTTCTCATTGTTTTGATGCAGGGTGTCTGTGTGGCTTGTCTGCCTATTCCACTACCTTGCCAGAACCTACCAGACCTATTTTTAAATTGTTCACCTTTTGTAGGACATATGGCCATGGGAGATATTTATCAATCTTTGACCATTTAGTGTGTCCTAGGCAGTGAGCTATGCATTTCCTACCTATTAGAATACAGATGTACCTCATTTTATTGTGCTTTGCTTTATTGTGTCTCTCAGATAGTGCATTTTTTACAAGTTGAAATTTTGTGGCAGCCCGGCCTCCAGTAAATATATTCTTGCCATTTCTCCAATAACATGTACTCACTTTGTGTCTCTGTGTCACATTTTGGTAATTCTCACAATATTTCAAACTTTTTCATAATGCTATTGCACATTCAATAGACTACAATATAGTGTAAACATAACTTTTACATGCACTGGGAAAACAAAAAATCCATGTGACTCGCTTTATAGCCATATTTGCTTTATTACAGTGGCCTGGAACCAAATTTGCAATATCTTCAGGGTACGCCTGTATTTCCAAGGAGCTCTGATGGCACAGGGGTTAAGTGCTCAGCTGCTACCTGAAAGGAAAATTGGTGATTCTAATTCACCAGCCACTGAGGGTGAAAGATGTGGCAGACTGCTTCCGTAAAATTTACAGCTTTAGAAACCCTATGAGGTAGTTCTGTTCTGTTGCATAAGGTCACTATGAGTTGGAATTGACTCAATAGGCACACAACAATGAAGCATAGCATTTCTAACCTAATTGTACTCAATGAGTTAAGTACAATTATTAGTCCAGTTATGTGGGTAAAGAAATCAAAACTTACAGAGCTTATGGAAATGAATCCAAGGTCTTTTTGAATAGAAAGTAATCCTTTTAATCAACTTCTCTTCCTCCATCCTCCCTCCCTTCATCCCTCTCTATTTTCTCGCCAGAGCTACTTCTTTACATTCCTCAACTTTCCCATGCTTCCAACAGCCAGGGGACTTTGCAAACACCTCTTTTTTTTTTTTTTTTTTGCCCTGGGCATTCTTTCCTCCTACCTTCTTCTACTTAAGTCTTGCTTATTTTTAAATTCTCAGCTTAAAAATTACTTCTTCAAGGAATCCTTTTCTGACTCATATCAAACTACCTTATTTTATATTCATATGGCACAGTAATCATAGGCAATTACTCTGGTTGCAATTTTACATTGATTTGGGTGATCCTGGGTAATTTTTGGCTCCCTGACCAGCCTGGAAACCCCATAAGGACAGGAACTATGTAAATTTATGTGACCCATGGTATTCCCAGCACCTTATGAAATGCTTGTATATGGTAAGTTCTCAATAAATATCTGACAAATGAATATAAAAGGAACCACATGCTATCTTTACCTCATATCAGACCATGAATTCCTTTTTTTCTAAGAATACATTTTTTTCTAAGAGAAGGATCACTGAAAACCTTAGCAATTAATAACATAAAATCCAACATATGATTGGGGTATTTGTTAAATTTGGTGGCTAGAAAATTTGAGGAAAGATCCTAATGGGATTGTTCATTATCAAGGTTTCATATAAAACACTCTATCCAGAAATCATTACTTTCCCTTTTATTTTCAAGTGTTTTTTTTTTTTCTAAACATCACCTATTGCCCAGTTTCTATAATTATCATCTTATGGGCAATCTTCTTTTGTATATGTACCTACTATTTCCACCCAAACCTCTATCATATTGAAACAAATATCATTTCATTTCATTCATAGATACTCATGCTGTTTGAAAACACCTCTCTCTCGAACCCACTTCAATCTTGAGTGCAACTTTCTTTTTCTATCTAAACTAAAATTCTAATATTCAGCTTCTGGCTGTTTGCTCTTGTGTAAAGATAGAGAGCTGCTGGTCACCACTTTTGGTATTATTACCATTTTTATCAGTTGAAGTTGATGATCAAGCCTCCCTTTAGTCATTCATTACCAACTGCAAATTTAATAATGTCTTTTATTTACCCAATGGACCATATCTAGTGAATGTTCAAACTGCATGAATGAAAGAACAAATTTGTTTTTGGCAAAATGATTTTCTTGGGCTATGAGCTGTGTCTGTATTCTTGGCTCATGAATTTGGAAGAGATTCTGTTCTATTTTAACCTTTAAAGAATTATAATTTTGTGGACTTATTCTTTCAGTCTGTGGGAACAGGGTGGCAGGGTGCAAGCATTTCACTTCAGTGATACTGGAAGTGGTGACCAAAGTGGGTGAGGATGGATTTTTTTCCCCAATCCAGTAAAATTTGTCTTGTCAGCCAGCCTGGTAATAGAGAAAATTAGAGAGGAGGGTGGCACAAGATGCTTATTTTTCTTTCCTTTTTCTTTAAATATAGTTTTATTTATTTTCTTGTTGTTGCGAATATACCCCAAAACATATGCCAATTCAACAGTTTCTACATGTTACATTTATTGACATTGATTATATTCTTTGAGTTGTGCAATCATTTTCACCCTCCTTTTCTGACTTGTTCCACCCCCTGTTCTCATCAGCTCACTGTCTCCTAAGGTTCCTATCTAATCTCTTGAGTGGCTGTTGTCATTTTGACCCAATATACATCTTAAAAGAACATAATGCTCAAAGTAGATATTTTTTTTAATAGTTAAGCTAAACTATTGTTTGGTTTTAAGAAGACTTCCAGGAATATTTTTGGTTTAAGGTTTAAAGATGATTTCAGGGCAATGGTTTCAGGGGCTCATCCAATGGCTCTAGGAAGTCTACAATCCATTAGAGTTTGAAATTCTGGTCTGCATTTCCCCTCTTTTGATCAGAGTTCTTCTATGGAATCTTTGATCAAAACGTTCAGGAATGGTAGCCAGGCAGTACCCAGCCTTGGTCTCATGGCAAAGGAGGAAGTTGTTCATGAAGGCAGTTAGCCACATATTCCATATCCTCCTATTTCTGACTCTCCTTCTTCCTCTATTATTCTAGGTGAACAGAGACCAATTGTTTGTTGAAAGGCTGCTTGCAAGCTTTTAAGACCCCAGGCACTACACAATGAACTAAGAGGTAGAACAGAGGCACTCAACATGTTACTAAGTCAATTAATTGGGATGCCCCATGAAGTTATGACCTTAAACCTCCAAATGAAGAAAGAAAACCCCAAAGAGGCTTTTGGTTGTACATTAACAGCCTCAGTAGTTATCCCCCACCCTTTTTTTGGTAAATTTATCTGTAGTAGTTAAAGTCGTATGTCAGCTTGACTGGGCTATGGTTTTGAGTGGTTTGGCAGCTGGATGTACTTATTCTTTGTGATGAGATTTTAATCACCTTCATGGTGGAATCTGCTGTGAGAACCTACTCAGTTAAAGGGGAATTGCTTTTGGGGTGCGGCATGCTGCCAGTGTATATGGAAAAGCTTTGAGAAAGTTCTCTAGCTTTTTGGTACATCTGGGTCCTGCATATGGCTGACTCTTCATCTCTAGTTCCTGGACATGAACCAGTGACCTGCCATGTCACCTAGTGATCTTGGAATTGTGCCATTTTACCTGCTGACCTTAGGTTTGTCAGCCTTAGCAGCCAGCAGCTGTCTGAGTTAGGAGATACCACCAACTCCAGTGGCCCTGGAACAAGAGGCAAAGCTAAAGCTCAAGGTTGAGGGGCCTTCACCCAGCCCCTAGAACCAGCACTCTGAATTTGGACTTCTAGCCTCCTAAACTATAAGATAATAAATTCCTGTTTCTTAAAGCCATTAACTTGTTATTTCTGTTATAGCATCACTAGAGGATTAAAACAATGTCTTCTCACACAACTTTTGCCAATTCAACTTCTTACATGTGCACAATTTATTGACAGCATTTACAATAATCAGTTGTGCAACTAACTGTATCAATGTAATTTTCCCATCACAATTAATCACCCTCTTTACCATCCTTCCCACCCCCAGCAACTACCAATAATATCTGTACTTTTGACTTTTATTTATCTTTTTATATAAGTGATGTTATACAATACTTGTCCTTCTGTGATCGAATTATTTATTTATTTTTTTAAATTTTTTTATTATGATTTGGGTGAAAGTTTACAGAGCAAATTCACTTTCTATGCAGCAGCTCACATATACTTTGTCTCATGACGTTGACTGCAATTTCCCACAGTGCAACACCTCCCCTCTCACTTTCTCCCCATAGTTACCTTTTCCCTGTATCCTTCTCTCCTATGCATGCCTGCACCCTTAGCTATCTACCTGGGCATACACTGCCCTTCTATTCTCCCATGATTGACTTATTTCTCTCAGCATAATGTCCTCCAATTTCTTTCATGTTATGCAGTATTTTGCAGATTCTACATTATTCTTTAGGGTTGCATAGTATTCCATTGTGTGTATGTACCATAGTTTGGTTATCCAT
>NW_006921737.1:6191074-6194972 GCF_000298275.1 Orycteropus afer afer | reverse complement strand
ACCAGAAGGCGGGCGGTTCAAACCCACCAGCCACTCCTCGGAAGGAAGGTTGGGCAATCTACTTCTGTAGTGATACTGCCTCAGAAACCCAAGCAGGGGTCGCTATGAGTTGGGTCCAACTTGACGGCACATAACAACTACAACAAATTTGTCCCTAGTTTTTCCTTGAGGAACTTTATAGTTTTAGGTTTCACATTTAAGTCTGAACCATCTTGAGATAGTTAGTTTGTCTGTCGATTTGTCGTACTGTTGTGGCTTGTGTGTTGTTGTAAGGCTGGAGGCTGTGCCACCAGTGTTTCAAATGCCAACAGGGTCATCTATAGTGGACAGGTTTTGGGGAGCTTCCAAGCTGAGAAAGACTCAGAAGAAGGAAGAGGTCAGTCATTTCTCAAAGAATTGGCCAGGGAAGACCTTATGAATAGCAGTGAAACATTGTCTGATATATTACTGAACAACTTTATGAATAGCCCTGAAACATTTTCTAATGCAGTGCTGAAAGATGAGCCCCTCAGATCAGAAGGCACTCAAGATATGACTGGGAAAGAGCTGCCTCACCAGAGTAAAACTGACCTTAACAATATGGATAAAGTAGAGCTTTTGGGACCTCCATTTGCTGATGTGGCACAACTCAAAATAAGAAGAAACAGCTGCAAACATCCATTAACAATCAGAACGTGGAATGTACAAATTATGAATCTAGGAAAATTGGAAGTTGTCAAAAGTGAAATGAAATACTTAAAGATTGCTATCTTAAACATTAGTTGAAATGGACTGGTTTTGGCCATTTTGAATCAGACAATTGTATGATCTACTATGCCGGGAATGACAAATTGGAGAGGAATGGTGTGGCATTCATCATCAGCAAGAATGTATTAAGATCTATCCTAAAGTACAATGCTGTCAATGGTAAGATAATATCCATACACCTACAAGGAAGACCAGTTAATACTACTATTATTCAAATTTACACACCAACCACCAAAGTTAAAGACAAGAAAATTGAATATTTTTACCCATTTCTGCAGTCTGAAATTGACCAAATATGCACTCAAGAGATTGACTTTTATGGGTGATTGGAATGTAAAAATTGGAAACAAAGAAAGATCACCAGAAGTTGGAAACATGGCCTTGGCGATAGAAATGACACCACAGATCACATGATAGAGTTTTGCAAGACCAGTGATTTATTCATTGCAAATACCTTTTTTCAACAACATAAGCAGAAGCTATACACATGCATCTCCCTAGATGGAATATGCAGGAATTAAATTTATTACATCTGTGGATAGAGGCAATGAAGAAGCCCAACATTTTCAGTGAAAAGAAAGCCAGGAGCTGACTGTGAAAAAGACCATCAATTGCTTATATGCAAGTTCAAGTTGAAGCTGCAGCCATTAAAACAAGTCCATGAGAGCCAAAATATGACCTTGATTATATCCCCCCTGAATTTAGAGACCATCTGAAGGACATACTCGATGTATTGAACACCAATGACCAAAAACCAGACAAATTATGGGATGACATCAAGAATATCATACATGAAGAAAGAAAAAAAGTCATTAAATAGACAGGAAAGTAAAAGTCCAAAATGGATGTCAGAAGAGATTCTGAAACTTGCTCTTGAATGGAGAGTAGCTAAAGCAAATGGAAGAAATGACAAGATAAAAGAGCTGAACAGAAGATTTCAAAGCACAGCTTGAGAAGACCAAGTCAATTATTAAAACAGATGACACAACCTTGCTTGCTGAAAGTGAGGATGACTTGAAGCACTTACAGATGAAGAATAAAGACTACAGTCTGCAGTATGGATTACACCTCAACATAAAGAAAATGAAAATCCTTACAACTGGAGCAATAAGCAGCATCATGGTAAATGGAGAAAGCATTGAAGTTGTCAAAGATTCCATACTACTTGGTCCCACAATAAGCACCAATGGATGCAGCAGTCAAGAAATCAGATACTGTGTTGCACTGGGCAAATCTGATGCAGATTACCTCAGTGCTGAAGAGCAAAGATATTTCTTTGAAGAGTAAGGTGCACCTAACCCAAACCATGGTATTTTCAATAGCCTAATATTCCTGTGAAAGCTGAATAATAAATAAGGAAGACTGAAGAAGAGTTGATGCTTTTGAGTTTTGGTGTTGGTGAAGAATACTGAAAGTACCATGGACTGCCAGAAGAATGCACAAATCTGTCCTGGAAGAAGTGCAATTGGAATGTACTCTGGCCATTTTTCAGAAGAGACCATTCCCTGGAGAAGGACATCATGCTTGCTAAATTGGAGGGTCAGAGAAAAAGGAGAAGGCCCTCAATGAGATGAATTGACACAGTGATTGCAACGATGGGCTCAGGTAAGCAAGGATTGTGAGGCTGGCACAGGCCCGGGAAATGTTTCATTCTCTTGTACATAGGGTCACTATGAGTTGGAGCTGGCTTGATGGCACCTAATAACAACAACAACAACACAGGAAGTTGCTGCCAACTTAACTTCAGCAACAGAGAAGAAATTCTATTATTCATGCCATTCCTCTCCCCTTCTTTTTACGTTGTTATGACTATAACATCTTTATATTCCATGTACCCTATAACACACCTCTATCCTTGCTTTTATATATTTGTTATTAAAAACATCAATGAGAAACATTTAGAATGATCAAGCTTGAATACTTTATTACTAGCTCTTATACTTGTCCATGAATTTCCTTTTTTTTTTGGAAGTCTGGTGGATATGAACCCTTGCAGCTTCTGTTTGTGTAGAATCACAAGGCTGGTGGTTCAAACCCACCAGCCAGTCCTCAGAAGGAATGTTGAGCAATCTACTTCCATAGTGATACCCCCTCGGAAACCCACGGAGGGGTCGTTATGAGCCGGATCCAACTCGATAGCAGTGAGTTTGGTTTTGTTTGGTTTATTCTTGAATGACAATTTTGGTTGGTATGGGAGCTCTGGGAGCATAGTGCCTAAGGCACTTGACTGCTAACCAGAAAGGCTGGCAGTTCAAACCCACCAGCCACTCCCTGGAAGGAAGATGAGGCAATCTACTTCCATGGTGATACTGCTTCGGAAACCCAAGGAGGAGTCGCTATGAGTCGGGTCCGACTTGATGGCATATAACAACAACAACAACAACATGGCATTCTCAGATGACATTTTTTTTTTCTTTTCTTCCAGCACTTTAAATATATCATCCCATTGCCTTCTGGCCTTCAATGTTTCTGAGGGGAAATTGGCACTTAATGGGGATCTTTTGTATGTAATTGTTTGCTTCTCTCTCACTATTTTCAAAATTCTCTCTCTCTTTATTTTTTGAGAGACAAATTAGGATCTGTCTTGGTTAGTTTTTTTTTTTTTTTTATTTTAATTGTGATTTAGGTGAAGGTTTACAGAGCAAATTCACTTTCCATACAGCAGTTCACATATACTTTGTTTCATGACATTGACCACAGTTTACCACAATACGACACCTCCCATCCCACTTCCTCCTCATTGTTACCTCTTCCATGTGTCCATTCCTCCATGTACTCCTGCCCACTGAGCTGTCTACCTGTGCATAAGCAGCCCTTCTTTCTCCCATGATTGTTTTCTCCAGAGTGTATCTACTTGAGGTAAGTGTCCAACTCATATGCGTATCTTTTGTTTGGCTGGAAACCAGGGGTGTGGGTTCAATTTCAGATCTGAAGGACAGCTAGGGGTCATAGTCTCAGTGGTTCCACCAGGCTCTATCGTACCAGCAAAACTGGTCCCCCTTCCCCCCCTTTTTTTTCTCCAAATGATTTTGAGTTTTGTTCCACATTGTTCTCCCTCTCTTTCAAGGATCTCCTACATAGATCCCCTTTCAAGTGGATGACAGTGGTAGCCAGACACCATCTAGTTCTTCTGGTCTCATAGTTGTATAGG
>NW_006921737.1:6188539-6189450 GCF_000298275.1 Orycteropus afer afer | reverse complement strand
ACCATTTATTAAACAAACATTCTCTTCCCCATTTAATGGATTTTGGGCCTTTGTCAAAATCAGCTGACTATAGGTTGATGGATTTATTCCTGGGCTCTCAATTCTATTCCATTGGTCTATGTATCTGTCCTTAAACCAATACCAGGCAGTTTTGACTACTGTGTCCGTATACTAGGTTTTGAGATCTGGCAGTGTATCTTTCCTTTCCATATAAGGTTAGTGATTGGTTTTTCCATATCCCTAAAGAATGTTGATAGGATCTGGATTGGGATTGTATTGAATGTATAGATTGCTTTGGGTAGAACTATTTTCACAATGTTCAGTCTTCCTATCCATGAGCATGGGATATTCTTCCATTTATGTAAATCTCTTATGGTTTCTTGAAGTAGTTTTTTATAGCTTTCTTTGTAGAGGTTTTTGTGTCCCTGGTAAGATTTATTCCTAAGTATTTTATTTTTTTGGTAGCTATTGTAAACGGTATTGATTTCCTTATTTCTTTTTCATCAATCTCTTTGCTAGTGTAGAGGAATCCAACTGATTTTTGGATGTTGATCTTATAACCTGCCATGATGCTGAATCTCTCAATTAGTTCCAGTAGATTTTTGACTGAGTCTCTTTGGTTATCTAGGTATAGGAGCATATTCTCAGCATAGGGACAGTTTGACTTCTTCCTTACCATTTTGGATGCCTTTGATTTTCCTTTTTTGCCTTTTGGCCCTGGCTAGGACTTCCAGTACAATGTTGAATAGAAGTGGAGATAGCGGGCATCCTTGTCTGGTTCCTGTTCTTAAGAGCAATGGTTTTAGTCTCTCTCTGTTGAGAATAATGTTGGCTGCTGGTTTTGCATAAATGCCCTTTATTATGTTGAGGAATGTCCCTTCTATTCCTATTTTGCTGAGAGTCTTGATCAG
>NW_006921737.1:6167640-6184697 GCF_000298275.1 Orycteropus afer afer | reverse complement strand
AGTGGGGGTTTGCTGCACCTCCATTCATCAAGTGGTTGTGGGGAATAAGAGTTACAAGAGGAATGTGTTACATTTTCAGTCTTGGAGGTCCAGAGTGTCCTCGGTGTTACTGGAAAGCAGAATGTGTTCTTAAGCCCCAGGAATCTATGAGAGTGCTGTCTCTTTAAATATCCAAAAATAGTCAAACTGCTTTTAAACCTTCAAAATGGCAGCTTCCTTTGGACTGGCAAAAGTCCACAGCTCAGCTCGCCTTTCTCTTCACTTCTCCATTTATTCCTCAGCCACCAGAGCAGTCCTTTGTGCAGTCCCTGGCTAGCAGGGTGATTTTTAGGTTAATTCTTAGGTCCTACCACCACTTGGGAATCTCCAAGCTGTCTATGCTGTCAGGATCGCTCAGGATTGCTGCCACACTGCAGCTCTATATGTCTCCTTTTTTAGTATTTTCACGCGAATTCTTCTGATAGTTGCAGTTTAGTCCACTTCTATATCCTTCCCTTCAAGGCTTAGGGGTCCAAGATTATCTTCTGTGTCTTTGTTAAGTGGTTTCCCTTTTGTTTGTTTAAAAGTGTCTGTGCAGTCTTTCTGCCTAGTCCACCATCTTGCCGGAACTCTGGATGTTTGCCTTGGTTAGATTTTTTTTTTTTTTTTATCTTTTTCAGTTCTTTGAATCATTTGGATGTGAAGATTCATGTCCTTTATTCAGGTGGAGAAGTTTTCTGTCATTACTTCTTCAGATATACTTTCTCTCTCTCATCTCCTTCTGTAATGCCCAGATGTTAATATTAGGTTTCTTGTCCCATAATTCTGGATTAAACTGTGCTCTGCCTTCTTGTGCCTTTCCTCTTGTTTCCCTTCAACACATGTAATTTTTTTAATTATTATTTTTTGTCGTGATCTGAGCAAAAGTTTGCAGAGCAAATTCATTTCCCATACAACAGTTCATACATATTTTGTTTCATTATATTGATTGCAATTTCCGTCAGGTAATAGCTCTCTCCCCATTTCCTCTCCATGCTTACCATTTCCCTATGTCCTTTTTTTCTCTACATTCCTGCCCTCTAAGCTGTCTTGCTGTGCTAATACTGCCCTTCTGATATCACATTGTTGATTGTTTTAAGGAGTGTACTTATCTGGTGTGAAGGTTCACCATATACACCTTTCTATTGTGTGGCTGGAAGACAGGACTGAGTTCAATTCCAGGACTGAAGAGTGACTGGGCACCATATCTTGGGGGTTTCACCCATCTCTATCAGACCAGTAAGCCTGGTCTTTTTTATAATAGCTCTATTATATATAGGGAGCTCTGGTAGCATAGTGCCTAAGACACTTGACTGCTAACCAGGAGGCTGGCAGTTCAAACCCAACAGTCACTCCTTGGAAGGAAGGCTGGGCAATCTACTTCGTTAGTGATACTGCCTCAGAAACCCAAGGAGTTGGACTCTATGAGTTGGGTCCAACTCGATAGCACATAACAACAACATAACAACTATTATATATATGGACAGTATTATAGCACATATAAATATGTATGTAGAATTATTGTCTGCCAAACTTATATATGACCATGGGTATATTCTCTTTTGCCCAGACATACCTAATTATTCAGCCTGTCCACCTATGTATCCACCAGTGCATTAATGTTTGTTATTACTGATAATGCAGTGTTGTGCATGTGAAAGTGTTTGTCTTTTTGTCTGTACCTTTTTTATACCTCTCTGTATCTTTCTTTTCTTTAATGTTATTTTATTCATCATTTGCTTTTGGCATATTGCTGTTCCTTTCACCTATATAAATACTTGGCTCTTACCTATCTAGCAATTAGCCCTTCTGTTCTGTCCTATCCCTGGTAACAAGGAAAGAAAGTTTTCTTCCATATACACACCTTTCCTTGACTTTTTATAATAGCGGACTAATATATTTCATTTCTTATTTCTGTGATTTGCATCCTCTCCTTCTTCTTTAATTTAATTGTTAAATTTGCCAGTGGTTTGTTGATTTTATTAATCTTCTGAAAGTAACAACTTCTAGTCATGTTGATTTTTTAAATTGTCTTTCTATTTTCTGTTTCACTTATTTCTGCTCTAATATTTATTATTTGTTTTCATCTGGTGACTATAGCCTTTCTTTGCTGCTCTTTTTCTCATTGTTGGAAACGTTGGAGTAAGGTGTTGATTTTGGCTCTCCTTTTCTGTTGTGTGCATTTATTGCTATAATTTGCCCTCTGATCACTGCTTTTGCTGTGTCTAAAGATTTTGGTATGTTGTGTTTTCCTTCTCATTTGATTCAAGGACTTTTTAATTTCCTGTCTTATTTCTTCTATTAGCCTGTAGTTTTAAAGGAGGGTATTATTCAGTTTCTATGTGTTTGCTCTTTTTTCACTGACCTTCCTATTGTTGATTTCTAATTTTATAGCATTGTGATCTAAGAAGTTGCTTTGCAGTATCTCAATGTTTTTTAATTTATCAAGGCTTGCTTTGTGGCTTAACATATGATCTATCCTATAGAATGTTCCACATGTGCTGGAATAGAATGTATATTGTGCTGTTGTTAGATGATGTGCTCTGCAGATGCTCTGAGGTCAGGTTGGTTTTATGTGTTGTTTAGTTCTGTGTCTTTGTTGAATTTCTTTCTAGTTCTACCTTTCATTGAAAGTGGTGTATTGAAGTCTTTTACTATTGCTGTGGATTGATCTATTTGTCTTTTTAAATTCTGCTAAAGTCTAATTATAGACTGCCTTATAGGGAGCTCTGGTGGCATAGTGCCTAAGGCATTTGACTACTAACCAGAAGGCTGATGGTTCAAACCCACCAGCCACTCCTCAGAAGGAAGGTTGGGCAATCTAATTCGGTAGAGATACTGCCTTGGAAAAATAAAGAGAGGTCTCTATGAGTTGAATCTACTCAATGACAGTGAGTTTAGTTTTTAAAGTTTAACTTATGTATTTTGGGGGTCTTTCATTGGGTGCATAGATATTCATTGTGATTATGTCATCTGGTTCCATTGATCCTTTAATCATTATTTAATGTCCTCCCTTTTTTCTTATGGTAGTTTTTGACCTAAAGTGTACTTTATCAGAAATTAATATTGCCTTTCCTGCTCTTTTTTTATTGTCATTTGCTTGATATATCTTTTTCCAAGCTTTGGTTTTTAGTCTATTTTTGTCTTTGTGTCTAAGGTGAGTCTATTGTAGAAAGCATACTGATTGGTCATCTTTTCTTATCCAGTCTGCAACTCTCTGCCTCTTCAGTGGTGTATTTAATCCAATTACAGTCAGTGTAATTATTGACAAATATGAATTTACTGCTGTCATTTTCTTATTTTTTTTCATGGTGCTGTCGATTTCTTTTGTCCATATACTTGTCCGTGCTGAGCTCATTTTGCTTATGAATTTATTATAATTTCTCTCATTTGTATTGTTTTAGTATTAGCTAAATATTAATGCCTCTCCTCATTATTTTAATTTTGATTTGAAGGTTTATTATTTTTCCTTGAGGTTATCCTGTAATTCATATTTTCTTCCCAAGTTGAGAACAGTCTGTTCTATCTTGCAATTTTCTCACCATTTGAAAGTTCTGTACCTGTGCTTATTCTTTCTTTTTGGTTTTGTAGTTGTCCTCATTTAGCAATTAATGTCTCTGGTTCCCTGTTTATAGTCTGGTAAGTTTATTTTACTTTGGATACTTCTGAAACTGAGTTGGTTCCTGGGTTATGTCATTATGTGTGCTAATCATCAGTTGTTGTCTGCTGCCTTTGTGTCTCTGTTTGAAGACCTCCCTTCAATATTGCTTGTAAGGTGTTCTGGTTTTAATGAATGCCCTTAATTTCTGTTTATCTGGAAATGTTCTAATTTCACCCTCATATGTGAAGGACTGTTTTGCTGGGTATATAATTCTTGGTTGGCATTTTTTTTTTCTTTCAGGGTTTTTCTACCTGTTGTCCCAGTGACTTCTCCTTTGCATTGTTTCTGTTGAGAAACCTAAGCTTAGTGTTACTAGTTGCCCTTTGTAGGCAACTTTTTCTTTCTCCCAGATGTTTTCTGTATTCTTTCTTTGTCTTTTGTTTTGGTGAGTTTGATTATGATATGCCCTGGTGATTTTCTTTTGGGGTCTATCATTTTTTGGGCTCACTGAACTTCCTGAATGGATAGCTTTTTGTCTTTCATCAAATCAGGGAAGTTCTCTTCCAACAGTTCTTTGACAATTTTCTCTGTGGTTTTATTTGTCTCTTCCTGTTCTGGAATTCTGATCATACATAAGTTATTCCTCTTGATGGTGTCCCACATGAATATTAAGCTTTCTTCATTTTGTTTTCTTTTTTTTTTTTTTTTCTGACTGATCCCTTAAGAAAGTAGTTTTGAACTATTTGTCCTCAATCTCACTAATTCTGTCTTCAATTGATTTGATTCTTCTAGTTTGCTTATTCAATGTGTTATGTATTCTGAAATCTTAGTACTAATCTTCTGGATTTCTATTTGTTGTTTTTGTATGGTTTCTAATTTTTTATTTTGTCATTTTGTTCTTATATTGTTTTCCTTAATATTTCTAGAATTTTTTCAGTGTTTTCCTCAATTTTGTCAGTATTTTACTTAATCTGTCTCTCAAACCATTGAAGGTACCTCAATATAATTCTTTTTAATTCCTTATCAGGCAGTTCCAATGCCACATCTTCCTTAGGGAGGTTTTCTGGGTCTGTATCCTGGTCCTTTGTTTCTACTACTTTATCTTGCTTCTTTGTGTGAGCTGGGGTGGTAAGTTGTCTCCAAGACATTGTGGTGTCATTGTATTTATACTTCTACTATATATCCTAGTTTGGCAGCACTTAGGCACGCACCATCTTTATCCTTGTGGGTGTGATAGAGCATGAGAGTGTGTGCACAGATCTCTGTTTTTTTTTTTTTAACCGCTTGTGAAGAGCAGTTGAGGGTGAGTTGGGCTGGTATTGGCTGTATTTATCATCAATCATTTGGTGCAGAAGCAAATGGTGGCCATCACCCAGTATGTGGGGTTGCAGGAAGTGTGGATTGTGTTGGCATGGATGCTCTCTAGTCATCAGCCTCCTGTGAGTTGCCCATGCTATCCTTGGCAACCAGAGTTTATTCTTAAGTTGCTGCTGGGATTGGAATGCCACTTGCAAATATTCAAAATGGCTGTGGTGCTAGCAAATATTCAAAATGGCCATACTGTCAGGACAGCTGACAGTCCACAGCTCTGTTTGTCTCCTTATTTTCTGTTTTCCTTTTTATTAGTCAGCCACAAGTGTGGTTGCTCATACAGTCTTCAGCAAGCAGAGCTAATTCTTAGATTGATGCTCAAATCAGATTGTTACTTGTAAATATTCAAGTTCACCGGGCAATCAGGACAGCTGGCAGTCCACATCTCCATTTGTCTCCTTATTTACTGTTTTCATTCAGATTCTTCTAGTAGTTGGTCTTTAATCCACTTCTTTAGCCTGCCTTTCAAAGCTCAGGGTTCCAGGATTATCTTCTGTATCTATTTCAAATGGTTTCTCATTTCTTTGTTTTAGAGGGTCTGGGTAACTTTCTGCCTATTTTGCCAGAAGTCCTCTCAGCATTTGTAATTTTAAGTACCTTATTCTCTAATTCACTCAGTTATTTCTTCTGTCTGATTAAATCAGTTGATAGGTCCTTCTATCATAGTTCTCATTTTGGGTATTGTCCCTTTCAGTTGCAGTATCTCTGTTTTGTAGATACTCATTTTGTTTATGCATTAGTTTCTTTATTTCTTTTAGCTCTTTCTGTTTTACCTTAATTCTTTAATTCTGTTTAATGTTGTATTATATTATTCCATTTTCTTTTCATTATTTGGTTATCCCTAAAAGCACTTTCATTTTCTTTGCTATATTTATTTGAATAAGTCATTATTTCTCTGTTCTTTGTGCGTCTTGTGATTTTTATTGATCACTGAAGCTTTTAAAGGTGTTCACTTGCAAAAAACTTGTAGGCTGGCAGAGCCTTTGGTTTTTGCTTACCATTTCCTCTCCCTGTCTGTGATAATCCTTCTCCTTCCAGATTTCAGTTTTTAAGTTTCAATCTCTCCCAAACACACCAGAGAGAATGCTGTGGTCAGTATGTCCACTCAAAGCAAGATATCATGTACTAACCAATCTGTCTGTTGGGGTAGCAGTCCTCTTTCTATGGTTATCCTTTCACTTTTCTGTTTCTAAAACAACATTTTAAATTGGAAAACTCATACTTAGTAAACATCCTTCAGGGCTGGATGTTACCTTCCTTTCCTACTCAGTGGGGGATGCTTATATCTGAACTGGCATTCAGGGGAAGCACTGCCAGACTTCATTTAAGAAGGAGGAGGGGCTTACACTCCCCATAGAGAACTGTGTTGTTGGTTTCAGAGCTCTAGTGGTTCTGTGATGTTTAGGGATGCTGTCTCCACTCAAGTGACCCACTTCCTGACTTCACTGTACACTGTATGCAACCCTTTGTAGGGGTTGTATCAGTCTAGCAACTAAGAGTTACCAATTGGGGAAAGAATTGTCACACTCCAAATGAACCCCTGGGGAGGTCTACTTTGTTATTATCAGACTCCCCCCTGTACTATGTTGGCTGTGGTTGTACCTTCCACTAAAGATGCCTGCTTCCTACCACACAGCAGCCTCAGTTAGCAGTCTTCAGCACCAATTGGAAGTGGGGCAGACTAATCTTAATTGATTTCCAGGAAGGTTTTGTCCTTTTGGTTTTGAAGGCCAGAGGTATGGAGTGTGCAGGGAGACAGGTAGAGTGTTGACTATGGGAGCAGACTGCACTGCAGGAATCTTCTGTAGCAATTCACAGCCAGCTTGCAGGCAATAGTGTCTGGATGGGGAAGAGTTTGTCATACTCCAAACAGACCACCAGGAAACTGTGCCTTGTTATTCTCTGAGCCTCTTTTGCAGTATGTTGGCTGTGAGTGTAACTTACACTAAAGATGCCTGTTTCATACCATACAACACAGTCCCCAGTACAGACTGTAAGGTGGAATAGACAGACTTGAACAGAATCCCTGGTAGGTCTGTCCTGTTGCTTTTGGAGGCCTATACTATGGGGTTCAGAGAGAAGTTAGTAGAG
The DNA here is from genome assembly GCF_000298275.1 of Orycteropus afer afer. Taxonomy (NCBI): domain Eukaryota; kingdom Metazoa; phylum Chordata; class Mammalia; order Tubulidentata; family Orycteropodidae; genus Orycteropus; species Orycteropus afer. The sequence goes on along the minus strand of NW_006921737.1, from coordinate 6,177,616 downwards.
TGTTCACTATGGGATCAGACTTCACTGCAAGAACCTTCTTTAGCAATCTGTGTTAGGCTTGCAGATGATAGTGTCATGTGGGGGAGGTGCTGACACTCTTAAATGGATCCCTGAGGAGGCCTGATTTGTTGATTTTTAGAAGCCTGGGATCCTGTCTCTTTATACAGGCAGGGGTATAGTGGTTAGGGAAGCACACTCCTTTTCTGGGGCCACTTCCTCAATTCACAGCAGCTGGCAACCTGTGTTGCTGGAGGGAAGGGCACAGATGTTGTTGTTGTTGTTGTGTTGTTAGGTGCTGTCAAGTCATCTCTGACTCATAGCAACCCTATACACAGCACAGTGAAAAACACCACCTTGTCCTGTGCCAGCTCCATGATCCCTGCTATACTTGAACCCATTGCCATTGCCACTGTGTCAATCCATTTTGTTGAGGGCCTTCCCCTCTTTTGTCAACCCTCTACCTTATCAAGCATGACATCCTTCTCCATGGAATGGTCCCTTCTGGTAACATGACCAAAGTAGGTCTGGCCATTCTTGTTTCCAAGGAGCATTCTGGCTGCACCTCGTCCAGGACAGATTTGTTAGTTCTTTTAGCAGTCCATGGTACTTTCAGCATTCTTCGCTAGCACCACAACTCCAAAGCATCAACTCTTCTTCGGTCTTCCTTATTCATTGTCCAGCTCTCACATGCATATGAGATGATAGAAAAGATCATGGTTTGTGTCAGGCACAACTTAGTCCTCAAGGAGACATCTTTGCTCCTCAGTACTTGAAAGAGGTGCTTTGCAACTGACTTGTCCAGTGCTATATGTCATCTGGGGAGCTCTGGTGGTGTAGTTCCTAAGACATTTTACCACTAACCAGAAGGCTAGCAGTTCAAACCCACCAGCCACTCCTCAGAAGGAAGTTTGGGACATCTAATTCTGTAGTGATACTGCTTTGGAAACCCAAGGAGGAGTTGCTATGAGTCGGATCTGACTGGATGAAACTGAGTTTGGTTTGGTTTTGGTATATGTCATCTGACATCCTGACTGCTGCTTCCATTGGCATTGGTTGTAGAACCAGACAATGTGAAGTCTTTGACTTCAGTCTTTTCTCCATTTATCATGATGCTCCTTATAGGTCCAGTTGTGAGGATTTTTGTTTTCTTTATATTGAGATGTAATCCATACTGTAGACTGTAGTCTTCAGTCTTCACCAGTAAATGTTCAAGTTGTCCTCACTTTCAGCAAGCAAAGTTGTGTCATCAGCATATCGCAGGTTGTTAATGATTCTTCCTCCAATCTTGATGCCATGTTCTTCTTCGTATAGTCTGGATTCTCAGATTGTTTGCTCAGCATATAGATGAAATAAGTATGATGAAATGCTACAACACTGACTCACTCCCGTCTTGATTTTAAACCATGCAGTCCTCTTGTTCTGTTTGAATGACAGTCTCCTGGTCTATGTATAGGTTCCTCATGAGTACAATTAAGTGTTCTGGAATTCCCATTCTTCTCAATGTTATCCACAATTTGTTATAATCCATGCAATCAAATGCTTTTGCATAGTCAATAAACCACAGGTAAACATCTTTCTGGTATTCTTTCCTTTGAGCCAAGATCCATCTGACATCAGCAATAATATCCCTTGTCTCATGTCCTCTTCTGAATCCAGCTTTCACCTCTGGAAGTTCTCTGTCAATATATTGCTGCAACTGTTTTTGAATTACCTTCAGTAAGATTTTACTTACATGCAATATGAATGACATTGTTAGATAATTTCCACATTCTGTGGGATCACCTTTCTTTGGTATCAGTACAAATATGGCTCTTTTCCAGTCAGTTGAGGCAGCTGTCTTCTAAATCTCATGGCATAATCAAGTGAGTGTATCCAGCAGGACATCTGTTTGTCAAAACATCTCAATGGGTATTCCAATCAATTCCTGGAAGCTTTTTTTTTTTTGCCAATTCCTTCAGTACAGCTTTGACTTCTTCCTTCAATAACATTGTTTCTTAATCATATGCCACCTCCTGAAATGGATGAAGATTGACCAGTTCTTTTTGGTACAGTGACTCTGTGTATTCCTTCCATCTTCTTTTGATGCTTCTTGCATCATTCAATATTTTACCCATAGAATTTTTCAATATTGCAACTTGAGGCTTAAATTTTTTTCCTCAGTTCTTTGAGTTTGAGAAATGCCAAGTGTGTTCTTCCCTTTTGGTTTTCTAATTCCAGGTCTTTGTGCATTTCATTATAATAATTGCCTTTGTCTGCTCAAGCTGCTCTTTAAAATCTTCTGTTCAGCTCTTATATCTTGTCATTTCTTCCATTTGCTTTACCTACTCTTCGCTCAGGGGCAAGTTTCACAGTCTCTTCTGGCATCCATTTGTCTTTTCTTCTTTTTTTAATGACTTCTTGTTTTCTTCATGGATGATACTCTTGATGTCATCCCACAAGTCTTCTGGGTTCAGTCATTGGTGTTCAATGCATCAAATATATTCTTTAGATGGTCTCTAAATTCAGGAGGGATATATTCAAGGTCATATTTTAGGTTTCATGAACTTGTTTTAGTTGTCTTCAACTTCAAGTTGAACTTGGATATGAGCAGTTGATGGTCTGTTCCACAGTCAGCTCCTAGTCTTGTTTTGGCTGAAGATATTGAGCTTTTCCATTGCCTCTTGCCATATATGTAGTCAATTTGATTCTTGTGTATTCCATCTGGTGAAGTCCACATGTATAGCTGCCATTTGTGTTGTTGAAAAATGATATTTGCAATGAATAAGTCGTTGGTCTTGCAAAATTCTATCATGTGATCTCCAGTGTCATTTCTGTCACCAAGGCCAAATTTTCCATCTACTGGTGATTCTTTTTTTGCTTCTAACTTTTGCATTCCAGTCAACAGTGATAATTAACACATCTTGATTGCGTGTTCAGTCAATTTCAGATTGCAGAGTTGATAAAAATCTTCAATTTCCTCATCTTTGACTTTGGTGATTGGTTTTAAATTATAAATTTGAATAATAGTCATATTAACTGATCTTCCTTATAGACATATGGATATTATTCTATCACTGATAACATTGTACTTCAGGACAGATCTGGAAACATCCTTTGTGAAGATGAATGCCATGCCATTCCTCTTCAAATTGTGCAATGCTGCTGGCATTTGAAACACTGGTGGCACAGCCTCAAGCCTCACAGCAACACACAAGGCACCACAGTATGACAAACTGATAGACAAATTTGTCTTCCTTAGCTGTTCAAAACCTCTTCATCCTTCCCTTACTTGGATCCCTGCTCCTGTTCCCTCTCTAATTGCCCTGGCTTCTCCCCCACCCCCGCCACTTTCCTGACTTTTGGGGGTAGGGCCTAGGTCCCTCCCCTTGCCTGGATCCCTGCCACTGCTGTCTGGTCCCACAGATGGTGGGAGAATCCATTTTCCTACCGTATATGACTTGTCAAATTGTTGATTCTTGTTTGTTTGCAGTTTCTCACTGCTTTCCTCTGCTGCCCTATCCAAAGTCTCCCAAAGCTGAGCACCTTTCCTTGTATTTGTGGGGGAGGTTTGGAATATTGGTTTGCTTATGCCACCATCTTCCTAGAATCCTCTTTTCTTCATTTTAAGATTATGATAACATTGATAGTTCTTATTCATCAACACATCCAGGGTAGCACAAATATTTATGCACTTGACTACTAGCTGAGAGGCTGATGGCTTTGAACGTACCTAGAGATGCATGGAAACACAGGCCTGGTGATTTGCTTCTGGAAGATTGCAGCCATTGACAACTCGATTGCACGTAGTTCTACTCTGACAAACATGGATTAGGTATTGGCTTAGTGGCAACTTGTTTGATTGTTCATCAATAGTGCCTGAAGCATAGTAAGCATACTATTATTTTCTTGCTCTATTGTTGGATTAATAGAGAATTGAGCTCTGAACCTTCTAAAATTCTACAATACTATTATCTCTGGTAAATCTTGGCATGAAAAGAACAGGATAGCAAGTTTCTAACAGATTGCATATTAGGTTTCTGTTCCATTCCATTCTACTACACTTCAGTCCACTCTACTGCACTCCACTCCATAAGTTATTGAATGCTTACTCTGTGCAAGACCTCACAGGAGGATTTGGGAATACCAAGGGAAATGGTATAAAATTCTTAGTCTAGGGGATCTCACAGTCTAAAGGAAGTATAATAGATTAAAAATGACTGAAAATTCTTTCTACTCTTCTAATTTAGAGGTGCAGCCTAACTTCCTTCCTCTTGAATCTATTAATTGATTTATCAATAAAATTCAGCAGAAGTGATCTTTGGATTTCTGAAGAAAGTCAAAAGAAATCCTCCAACTTCCTCCCAAGTCTGTTGGAATACTTGGTCTAAGGAAGCCAACTGTTGTGTAAGAAGGCAAAATACCTTAAGATTGACATGATGGAGAGGCCACGGGTAGGTGATATACTCAAGATGAACCAAGAGGAGCCTATTCCTCGTGCCATCCCTGGCAAGTTGCTAGACACATGGGTGAAACAATCATAGACCCTTCAGACCAGCCCATATGTCAGCTGAGTGTCACCTAGTGATCTCAGTGACATCTTGGAAACAGAAGAATCTCCCAATCAAGTCCTATCTAAATTCTCTACCTACAAAATCAATAAGATGGTTACCTTAAGCCATTAAGTTTTGGGGTAGTTGTTACTGCAATAGACAGTGTAAGTGATAATCAACAGAACAGTGAAGTAAGAAAATATTTAGAATCTAGTAAGAATCCTAATAAAAGTATGTTCTAAGTGTTGCCAGAAAACAAATGTAAAGGAAATTATTCTCTCCTCACAGAAGCAGGCCCTCCATATTGCACCACTACTGGGAGCACCAATCAAGTTGTGGCCTTTGTGAATTGTGCACCATGGGGTTGTACAGTGCCAAACATATGCAGACATATGTAGTGGTTTGGAGTAAAGGGTTTTGGGAAGGTAGATTTGCTTGGAAAACTATATATAAATGAAATTCAAGGTGGGAATTGAAATATAAGTATGTTTCACTGACTAAGGAAGAAAGAAGAGAAACGGTAGTGAAGGCAGTGATCACATCATGAGTGGATTCTGGAGGTCATGGCTGTGTATGTTGTTGAAGGGGGTTGGAGTGTTGAGTACTGGAGTGGACGGAATGGCTAGAGATGAGCATCCCAAGACAGAGTGACATACTATAACAAGGAGTCAGGAGGAGAAAATCAGGAGAACATAGAAGGTTTTAAAGTGAAGAAGCAACACATTCAAAACAATATTTGGGAAAATTGCAGTTCAAAACCCCACAGACTGTGAAATACACTGTTTGTTCTTCCAACTGCCTGCTTCTCACTGAAAGCCTGGCAGATCCATTTTTTATAGGAAAGTCTTAACAGGGGATTACTCAATGATTCATTTAAAAGGATCATTAAAGAAAAATCGAGACACATCGCATCCTGCCTTCTTTAATTGCTCATTTATTTTTACTGTGGGTGAAATAACGGCTTTGTTATTCTTCCAAATAGTGTAAAATATTTATTGGTAAATATAGCAGTGCATAAATTAATGCCAGTTGAGATTTTGTGGGGAAATATTTTTCTCCACTGATAGCCATAATTTTTACTCAAAGAAAAACAATATTGTGCTCATCCATTCTCCCTCAGAGCTGAGCAAGAATATTATGAGCTCAAGGTCTATGTGATGATGATATCTCTTAGTTTCTATGGGATAGCAAGATTCTCTTGGTGGGCTAACCCTATAGTTTGTGAAATCAATTTACTTCCTATTTATTAGGACCACAGTGCTTGGGAAAAGGGCACTGGGAGGTATAAAATTACACTTATTTTCTTCATCACATCTGAATTCAATAACCAATGACCAAGTAGAAGTCGTGTTTGTAAGTGAGAATATTTATTACTTTACTTATCCATGTGTCAGTGGTTCCATGGAGTTGGTTTGGTTCAGTGTCTTAACATTAATAATGTCACCAAAGAACTAGGATCATGTCCTAATATAACAATGTTCAAAAATAGAAGGATTTTTTTTTTTTTTTTTAAATCTCTCTCTCTCTTTTTTTAATCCTGGAGAAAAATCTTTTCCAGAATCCCTCAGCAGACCCTCATTCAGGTTTCCTTATCCAGATGTAGGCTCATACCCAACTCTAAGCCAATCACACAAAAAGAAGAAATTCATAGTAGAGATCAACCACGGTTCGTTCTCTGGGCTGAGGAGAGAAACCTATATCCTCCTTAAGCACTCTGCTGCCACACGCTTGAAATAAATGACATTTTCTCAGAAGGAACTGCAGAAGTGTGACTAATGTGTATGCTCACAACCTTGATGGCATATCTTATGTCCAGGCCTATATTTCCTCTGGCAGATACAAAAGAAAAATCCAAGACAGTGCTTGTTCTCAAGGAGCATAAGTAAATGGCTTTGTAATTAGGCAAGTGATTCTTTAGCTACAGAAATTAATTCGATAAAATGTACTGATTATCTATTAAAACTTGTTGTTTTGTTAGCTACTGTCTAGTTGGCCTCTGACTCATGGTGACTTCATACACAATGGAACAAAATGCTCCTAGGTCCCATACCATCCTCCAGATTGGTTGCAGACTGGACTATTGTGATCCGTAGGCTTTCATGGCCTTTTTTTTCTATAATCTTTTTTTTTTTTTTGAGGGTGTGTGGAAGTTTACAGAGCAAATTCATTTCCCATACAGCAGTTCACACATATTTTGTTTTATGGCATCGGTTGTAATCCCCATAATGTAACAGCTCTCTTCCCACTTCCTCCTTGTGGTTGCCTTTTCCCTGTGTCCTTCTTTCTTATGCATTCCTGCCCTATGAGCTATCTCCCTGTCAAATATTGCCCTTTTGATCTCCCATGGTTGATTGTTCTAAGGATTATACCTACCTGGTGTAAATGTCTATTGTGTGGCTGAATGCCATGAGTGTAAGTTCATTTCCAGGCCCAATGGGTGACTAGGGACCACAGTCTTGGGGATTTCACCAGTCTCCACCAGACCAATAACCCTGGTCTTTTTTTTAAATGATTTTGAGTTTTGTTTCACATTTTTCTCTCACTCTACCCAGGATCTCCTATTTTGATCCCTTTCTGAGTGGTTGACAGTGGTAGCTGGGAACCATCTAGTACTTCTGGTCTCAGGGTCTAGGCTGAGGTTTGCAAGGTCCGCTAGTCATTTGGACTAATTCTTTCCATCAGTCTTTGGTTTTCTACATTCTTTTTTGCTTTACATGAGGAGAGAACAACTGTTGCATGTTAGATGGCTGCTTCCAAACTTTTAAGACCCCAGTGACTACTCACCAAAGTGGGATGTAGAACAATGTTTTTGTGTAGTAGTGTATTTTGGCACTTGAGCTTGATGTCCCCCACAACCATGGTCCTGAGTCCATGGACCCAGTGACTCACTCTTTCAAGGTGGTTGGCTGTGGCTAAGAAGTTATCATAACTTTGCCCTGTTAGGTCTATTATATATATTCACTGGCCTGTTTTTGGAAGTAGATCACCAAGCTTTTCTTCCTAGTCTGTTTAGTCTAGAAGCTCCACTAAAACCTGTTCAGAATAATAGCAATATATAAGCCTCCATTGACAGATGGGTTGTGGCTACACAAGAGGATATTGGCTGGAAATCTGCACAGAAGGCAAAAAATCTACCACTGAACCATCAATGTCTTCTATTACACCTTAGGAGGTGGGAATAAGACCCAGTTCTTGTCCACAGAGAATTCACAATCTTCTTCACCAACTGCTTCATTCAATTGGTCATAGTCAATGCAATTCCATTCCCCAACGTCACCATGTTCTTCTATGCTCCCTCTGAGCACACAAGCCACAGTATGGCTGAAATACCTTATCCCCACTACCCCCTTTTTTTAGTTTCTTGGATTCATCGCTCAAGGTGTTGGCCTGGTTGGGTTAAATGCTCTTCCTCTTGATTTTCCTCCCAGCATCCAGGCCTACATTTTTCACAGCTCTTACCATTCCAAGTTGGAATCACCTTCCAGTTGTTCACCTCAGCCAGACCTGGAGTTTGAAGAAAGTGGATTGGGTTTTCATGAACTTGTATCCTCATATCCTCACTGTCTAGTCTGGTGGTTGGAACATAGCTGATTTCCAATGTTTATGGGATAGATACATGATTAATTGAATGAAAGGAAAATGAATCTGGATCATTTATTCTTCTCCAATCAATTTCTACTGTTTTAGTCTATTTCTTTCCCCTTTTTCTCATGTCTCTATTTCCTCTTTTATTTTTAATTTTCTTCTTAATCATTAAGCATTATTCATTATTAACTAGTGAATCTAGCATTTAAGAAGCTACACAATAGTTGCACAGCATTAGTCTTTATATTATACACCCTCCTTCTCTTCTCATAAAAGATGGGCTGTGCTAGGTATGGACCCAGATATGTCAGGGAAAACTATCTAAAAAGGTTATTTTCTTCTGTGAGCCATATTCATGTCCACAGTTTTAAAGAGCTGGTGTCCAACAAACTCCCTAGAATGACAGATCTGTTGCTGTGTTACCCCATGGCTCTGATTCCCACTTTTTGTAGACTAAGGAAGGGACATCTCCTTTGTCAGTCAGGGAAGTCTTTCTATCAGAGCATTTTAGTAGATTTCTGTCTGCCCTTTGTCCTCCATTTAAAAACAATCAATCCAAGCCTGAGATAATCTTTAAATGTTAAACCTTAAACCAAAAATATTCCCTTCAGTCTTCTTTAACCAATCAATAGTTGAGTTTAACTAGAAATAAATATCTGCTTCAAGCATGTGCTCTTTTCAGAACTATCTATGTGGGAACAAATTGACAACAGCAACTCAAATGGTTAGATAAGAAACTTAGGGAGAGGGACAATTCAGAAAAGGAGGGTAAGAATGGTTGCACAACTTAAAAAATGTAATCAATGTCACTGAATTGTACATGTAGAAACTATTGAATCGATATGTGTTCTATTTATATTCTTAACAAAAACAATAAACAATAAAATAAAATAAAAACAAAATAATCCAAGCCCACTAAAACAATTGTGAGAACTGTGCTACCTTGGTCCACAGAGTCCCTTTAATCTTATTGTTTTCATGTAAATCATCAGTGCTTAAGTTTTGCCCATTTTGCTGATGTTACTACATGATGAGTTCCAAAGAGGGGTCCTGAATACAGAGCCAGAGTCCCTTGGGACTGTTATATCTCAGAGACACTCCTCATTGTCATTATTTAAGAAAGATCACAATGCTGTAATTTCTTGTGGCTCTTTGACCAGGCTGCCTCTTCCCTCTTATATTCTTTAAAGATGTTTTCCTGTGTTCTCATTCCAGGGCTCCTCAGACAGAGAGTCCATCTTGAGCATCCTCCAGGTCCTTGGAGATCTGCTTTCTGTTGGTGAGTAGGTCCATGCTATCATCTTTTCATGTAGTAGAGATGGGGGCATGCTGGCTGTGAGTTTTCTCAAGAAACTGAGTGCTCTGGGGCTTTGATCTAGCTCAAGTTTCCTGTGAAAGAATTATCAAGCCAACTTCTTTTTTCCTGGAGCTTAATAAGACCTGAGAGTAAACTGGGCTGATTGTACTTTGGCTCCTTGATCTTATCACCCCCCACTACAGTGACCCAACCTTAGGAGGAAATTAGACTCTGGAGGCATTATTATATGGTTTCTCATCAATGAGGACAAAGACCTTCAGGGCCTGTGCCCAACTCTTCTCTTCTCCTCTCTTCAGTAAGAGCTAATTAATATTCAGTGGTTCTACCCCCTCTTCTTTCTCTGATCCCCTCCACTCTGGCCCCTTTAGAGGGCCAAGGTACTAACAGCTCTCTTTACATATGCCAAAATGGAGACAGAAATACATTAATGTAATACAGTTAATGACTAGGTTTGTTTTTTGGGGAGTCTAATGTAGCCTTCTAGGAGCTCTGGTAGCATAGTGGCTAAGACACTTGCCTGCTAACCAGACGGCTGGCGGTTCAA
>NW_006921737.1:6162556-6167540 GCF_000298275.1 Orycteropus afer afer | reverse complement strand
ACCCCTCCTTGGGTTTCCGAGGCAGTATCACTATGGAAGTAGGATTGCCCAACCTTCCTTCCGAGGAGTGGCTGGTGGGTTTGAACCGCCAGCAGAACCTATTAATATTGGGTTTTTTCCATATGCTGTGATGCCCTCCACTGGCAGAGTGATGTCCTACAGTCTTCTCAGTGAATTACCTACCCTCTCTAAGTGAAGCTACTTGCCTTTTAGGCAATTTGTCCAAACCAGCTGTTGTTTTGTTGGTTCCAACTCACAGTGCTCCCGTGTGTGTCACAGTAGAACTCTTCTTCACAGAGTTTTCAATGGGGGATTTTTCTTGGAAAAAGATAGTCAGATCTTTCTTTTGAGGAGCCCCTAGGTGAACTAGAACCTCCAGCCAAACATGTTAATAATTTGCAACACCTAGAGACTCTTCAATTTGTTCAGAGGGGTCTGAAACCCTTAAAATAAAACCTTGGAGTCCTTGTTCTGATACAGGCAGTAATTACTGCTTCTTTGGAAGAGGATGCCATTTTTCATAAAGATGAAAGATCAGAGGATTTTTCTGTTGATAATGTCACAAGCTGTCAGTTATCTTCTGTCACCCAGCATCCCTTCCATATTGACATGTTATCTTTTCTTTTGAGCTTGTCCTGGGTCAAGATGAGGTCTTTGTTCAAAACTATTCTTAGGTAGGAAGACCAGTACTTCATACTAGTCCCAGACACTTTCCTTAACTCTCTAGATAGGATTGTTGGGCATTTGTTCTGCAAGGGGTTACTTCAGTTGGTCCCATATTTTATTCCCATATATTACTGAAAGTTAGCACCAAAAGCTCATTGTATAATCAGTATAATGATTTCCAATAAGTCATTAACCTGATCACTATTAAAGATCACTCATACAGCACAGGGATACTGATGTTCCCTCTTCTATTAAGATTGTGATTATACATATCCCCTTAAGCATATTTATATACATGTACACACACACAAAGGAACTCTAGTGGTGTACAGTTTAGGCATTCAGCTGTTAACCAAAATGGTGGTTTGAACTCATTAGCTGCTCCACAGGAGAAAGATCAGGCTGTCTGCTTCCATAAAGATTTTTTGTTGTTGTTGTTATGTGCCGTTGAGTCAGACCTGACTCATAGCAACCACTCTTTGGGTTTCCGAGGCAGTATCACTACAGAAGTAGATTGCCCAACCTTCCTTCTGAGAAGTGGCTGGTGAGTTTGAATCACCAGCCCTCTGGTTACAGCCTTGGAAATCCCATGGGGGCAGTTCTACTCTGTCCCATGGAGTTGTTGTTACCAATTGGTATTGACTTGATGGCAGTGGGTTTACACACACACATACACACACACTGAAGATTCTAATGAGTTTTCAGGAAGGTGTATTCTAGGTTCCATTAACTACAGCTGATGCAGGTCACATATGTGCTTAAATATGCTATCATTTACCCATCACACACAAGTTTCCCCACACATCTGGTGGTCCAACTTTAACACAGATTGCGTCAAGAACTATACAGTCCTTACTCTGTTTCTAGTTGTGAGTTTTGTCTTCTACTATAAGACAAATAAGGGTGACTATTTGTGTCTCATCCATTTTCTGATTCTTCCTCAGGCACAGACCGGAGGATTCACTACATGATCAGCAAGGGTGGCAGTGAAGCCCTTCTGCAAACCCTGGTGGACACAGCTAGGACTCCTTCCCCAGACTATGGCATCCTCTTGCCTCTCCTCCGGATGCTGGTCAAGGTTGGCCTAAGAGGTACACTCCCAGATCACAGAAGATGACTAAAAAGATACTCCTGCGGTTGTTGTCATAAGGGTGATATGGGAAGGTCCAGTGGGGAAGTACAGGGAAGAAGCAACATGTTCTGATCACTTTGGTGGCTATAAGACTGGCCCTACAACAGAGGTTTTGTTGACCTAAGCATCAGCTAATCCAAAGTATGGTGCTTGGGACAAAGCCCAGAGCAGGCCTGAGCTACATGGGACATAGGACTTATGGGGGAAAGAGTAGAAACACTCCAAGGTAGCTTTCAATCATTTTGAAAAGCCTGGTTTTACATAAAATGAAAATTTTATATATGTATATTTGTTTCCTAGGGCTATTGTAACAATTTACCACAAACTGGTAAATTCTAGAGGCCATAAGTTTGAAATAAAGGTGTTGGCAGGGTTGGTTTCTTCTGGAGGATCTGAGGGAGAATCTGTTCCATGCTTCTCTCCTAGTTTATGGTTGGCACTGAAAATCCTTGGAGTTCTTGGTTTGTAGATGCATCATTCCAATCTCTACTTCTGTTGTCCCATGACATTCTCCCCTATGTGTCTCTGTGTATTCTCTTCTCTTCCTATGAGGATACTTGTCATTGGGTTTAAGGTCACCTTAATCAGTATGTCTTCATCTTAAATAATTAAATCTCCAATGACCCTATTTTCAAATAAGATCACTTTCTGAGATTCTAACTGGACATGGATTTTTTTTTTTTTTTTTAAGACACTATTCAAGCCACTACAATAAGTCACATAGATGTGAATCTACCCTAGTTAAAGGGAAGTTGAGGACCTGGAGTTCTGTTTACTTATGTTGCATCTCCATTGAAGATCCTGAAAATCTCCCTAAAACTCTAGAACTTCCTGGAGCACAGGTTAAAAACTTGGGTACTCAGGACCTGTGAAAACATTGTAAACTAGCCAAAACATCTATTAAGCTCTAATTATGTACAGAGCCTTATATGTGTCACAATTGAGAAGCTAGGCTCTTCTCAAAGGTGGACCTTTTAATATCTAATGCTGGCAGCTGAAGCCAAGGGCACAAGGGCTGGGGGACACTTCTTCTTTTCAATGTTTCCATTTCAGCTTTGAATCCATTCAACATTCCACAAATAATGACTGAGAATCAGTCAGCATCAGCAAAAGTAGATCCCAGACAAAACCAATAACATTCACTCGTTGAATATTCAACAAATTTTTACTGTTTGTCTCTTAGGGCCAGGCACAGCTCTAGGCACTGGGAATACCACAGTGACCAAGACAGATAAGGAGCTTACTCTTGTGGAGGTTATATTCAACTGGGGAAGGCCAGAGAGTAACTATGTGATTGACTAGATGATAACAGACTATGATGATTGCTGTAATGGAAAGAAAATTGTTGCTAGTCTTAGATGAAGTTGTCATAGAGAGGTGACATTTGAGCAGAAACTTGAAGGATTAGAAGTCAGTAAAGCAAAGAGGTGCCAAATGAGCTCTAGGCAATAACAGAAGAGACATGATATATTCTGATGGTAAGTGGCATATCCTTGGGAGTCAGATCTAGGTTTTAGGTCTGGTCCTGACAGATGTGTGACCTTGAGCAAGTTTCTTAAACTTTCTGAACCATTATTTCCTTATCTGTAAATTAGGGGCAAAACCAGTTGCCCTTGATTCTGCCTTATGATGACTCCATGTGAGTTAGAGTAAAACAGTGTGTGCTCCATAGGGTTTTCATTGGCTGATTTTTTGGATGCAGATTGCCAGGTCTTTTTTCCAAGGCATCTCTGAGTAGACCTGAACCTTCAACTTTTTGGTTAACATTTAGCAGCCAAGCACATTAGCCATTTACATTACCTGGAGATTCCAAAGTGGGAGTTGTTGGTAGTGGTTGCCATTCAGTTGTCTCCAACTCATGGTGAATTTATATATAAACCAAAACCAAACCCTTGCTGTCAAGTCAATTCCCATTCACATCAACTCTGTAAGTCAGAGGAGAACTGCCCTGTAGGGTTTCCAAGGCTGTTAATATTTAAGGAAGAAGACTGCTACCTGTTACTCTGTGGAGTGGCAGGTGGGTTCAAACCACTGACTTTTCGATTAACAGCTAAGCACTTAACCACTATACCACCAGGGCTCTTCTGACATTATATATAGCAGAACAAAATGTTGCCTGGTCCTGTGCCATCTTCATGATCATTGACATATTTGAGCCCATTGTTCTTACTATTGTGTCAACTCATCTCGTTGAGAGTTTTCCTCAATTTCACTGACTCTCTACTTGATCAAACATGGGGCATCAGTACTTAATTCATAGGGTTATTAAGATAAATGAGATATTGAATGTCATATATTCTGCATGTGGGGCTGGGGGTCTGGCAGACAAGAGTCATGTAGATTACATGATAAAAAACAGTGATTTTCAAGTTACTTGTCTTAGTATTACTATTGTAATAATTGTCAGTGTCAGCTATCAGGAGGTTGTAGTTCTTGACATTGATATTCAAGTAGCCAAGAGATAGTTTGAATAGAACAGAAATGAAGGTGGCTGTTTATGAATGGAGTGAGATAGATTTTTTTTTCTAATAAAGGGAATAACGTCATTCCGACTTTAGTTACCATCTATTAGCTGGTGTTCTTTGGTCCAGAGACAAATATTGGTAAATCAAGTTTAGGTTACAGTGTCTTTTTCCTTGTAATTGACCCAAAGCTAAGTATCCCACATGGGGATGAAGCTGATAGTGAATCTTTAAACCCCATGCCCTCCAAAAAAGCAAAACAAAACAAAAACAGAACACTATGATTATCTGGGAATCACACTTTAGGAAGGATGTAAACATGATTGGTAGCACAGTTACCTGGTACCGTAGTGGGAGCCAGGAACATAGAATAAAAGGTAATTTTCCCTAATGTTTAGTGTTCATTTTCTAATTATTAAGATGATAATAACATATCTGTAACACTAAATGTGAGGTTATTTGGAGAAACAATTTAGAGAAATTTACAAATGGATAGGTTTGATTCAATACAACTTGAATTGCCTTTTTTTTTTTTTGAAACTTTAAGGGCAACTTTATAAACAAGATTGCTTCCTTTCTTTTCCATCTTGGTTTCAAGTTCCTCTACAACTTTTGTACTTGGATCACCCATGACTGAAGCAATGACTCATCCATTAATTTTCTTAAAAATATTCTAATTTTTTATCATGAAAATTCTCTAGAATATAGAAAGGAAGAGAGAGTT